>NW_026267420.1:182420-206035 GCF_000697945.3 Frankliniella occidentalis | reverse complement strand
TACTTAGAGTATTAGCAAGAAGTCAGATAAAACTAACATTGTGGAATAAAATTGGTAAAAATAAAAATATTTTGTCAATTTTGTTTTATTTAACTGTTGCTGATAGCGTTTTGAAGTTTTTAAAAAGGTAACAGACTAAAACTGATTTTTCAAGATCAGTTCTTGTGATTCACTGTCATAATCTTTCATGTGGTGTTCATAGTTCAGTTTCACTTCAACTTTCAGCTTTTGTTCATGTGTGTGTAATACTTTTTGTTAATTCTTTTTCTTCATATAAAAGAAAAGAAATTACAAGTTTGTATATCAGTTGAAGATTCATCTTAGTTATAAGGGAGTTGATATTACATTTCTATTTTTTGTTTGTTTGTAGAGCCACATTATGTGTGATAAAAAATATATTTACCCCTTTTCTTTGGTTGTTGTCTTTTTGAACCTTCTACAAAAAAAAAAAAAAACACCAGAGCTTGAACTGAAAAAGCTTCCTAAGTACACTAGGTCTGAATATTCAACTTCCCAAGGTGGTTAAAAAATTGAAAAGCTAGAAAAAGTTAGGGTTGGTCTTACGTATCTAGTTTTAGTCACACCGGGAGAATGTAGATCAGTTTTCCGATCCTTTTCTTATGTTTCATTTTTGTTTGTTTGTGTTTACAATGGGTTGCTTCCCGATCGCTCACCTCACGGCCAGACGGTCTCCAAAAATCTCCTATCACCGGTCTCAGGTTCTCAATCAACAGAAACCATCTGACCTCTGCAGACTGCTCACCCAGTCTACTGCAAAATGTGTGTCAGTCCAGAACTCTGCTCTTTGTGAGTTCTTGATCTCACAGGATTTGATATTAATAAGTCTTACACTAATTGTTTTACCATATTTATTACTAATGGTTTCTTAACTATTAATCAAAACAATGTCAACATGCATCACAGATTACAGATACCAAAACTCTGTACAAAATTACAATTTTGGCAAGATAAATAAAAAGTATATGACTAAGAATAAAGGCTTCTCTAAAAGTTCATGTTGAAATGCAACACATACATAATCTCGATTGGAGACTTACCTTGACACAAAAATGCCTCCCACAATCTGCATGCAATAATTTTAAAGCTGTCCAGCAGATGTAGAATTGATTTTAAAATATTTAAAAAACAGATTATCCTTAACTACACCATGGATACTTTTGAGAGGTAGGTACGTTTAACTCATAACAACAATCCACTTTCCGAGTTACCCATCTCAGGTCTATATGTAAAGAATATCAACTTGCAAAATGTGAATCAATTACCTGTTACAACTTTTTTGGATCATAAGTACTTTAACATGGAATGTTGTTTACTTCACATATTTAACATGCCAAAGACACAAACTGAACGTAGATATCCAGAAATCTTACTAAGTAATCAATAATCGGTGACTCACGTAATTGGCACTTTTTTGTACCTTTTAGAATGAAGAAATTAGATAAATCAGATTCATGGATTTTAAATCCATGAGTACATATAATCAAAAAAGAGCAGCATGACTCAGTTGCTCAGTTGATAAAATATTATCATCTGTCACTGAACCTGTCTCCAATTTATAATAACCTTTTGTAAAGAAAAGAAAAACAAAACTAAACATACAAAAAATAAAAACAATGAACTGAAAGAATCTTCATAAATATTGAGAATTATTCTCGTGAATTTGAGCTGAATTATAAAAGTACTCAACAGCGTGGGTCTCTTCGGATACAACAAGTCACAATCAAAGAAACTCCCTTTAACTGAAATAAACAGAAAACCATGCAGCAGCATACAACCAGAACTGAACTTGTCAAATAACCCAGACATGTGTAAATTACTTCAATTTCAAAATCTTTACAAAAATAACTTTACTTAGAGTATTAGCAAGAAGTCAGATAAAACTGTTCATAATACTAAATACAATATGAAAAAAATTACCATTGCATAAAAATTAACCAATAAAATAGCTTTTTCATTAATAATGAACTGAAATTGGTCTGTTTTGAGACTTTCTGAAATAGATGGGCAAGTCTCACATTCTTAATATACATATCCAGACCTGAGTGGAAGATCCTCTGAAATGGATTGATGGTATGACAGAACTACCAACTATAACAAGAGGTTTCTTTCGTATAAAATTAGGGCACAATTTGGAAGATCTCTGAGAAGTTCTACATATATCCTCCTGGGCTTGGGCTTCTTGGCTTTGGTGGTAGGAAGCTGTGATGAAGGTGACTCCTTTTAGTTAAAGACTGGTTCATTCACCTTCATTTGATCTGCAAGGGACTGGAAAACACACTATAGTGCGAGAAATAATCCAAAGCCTACATTAAAGCAGTTGAGAGAACAACGTTGATCAAAGACCTGTGTGAAAACAACGATGGGGTATCACGAAGCAGAGCAACCCGTGTGGCACAATATCGTCAGATGGGCACAAGTCCAAGCGAAATCAGGCGGCTCGAGAAACAGTTATTCTTCAATGAAAATCTCTTCACTCTTGGAACCTTCTTCTCTTAAAGTACCCTCTTCTTCCAAATCTTCTCATTCTGCAATGAGGCCGTAAAACATATCCTTCCCCAGTCTTTTTCTTTGTTTCTCTTTTTTTTTTCATGTTTCTTGTATGAAAGTGCACTGACAAGAACTCAAATAAAGCAGAACAAAAAAAAAGTGGGGAAAAGACTTGCTACTTGTTTATAACAGGGCAAAAGAGTGAAGGTTGTTGAAGAATTTACCCATTGTTTGGGAGGTTTGAAGGACAAACTGTTCGGTTTCTGATAAATGGCCCAGGCAGATTCCTAATGTTGAGTGGGTGTATAACTATGTTGAGAGAACATTGCAATAACGCGAAAACCGAACCTAAAATCTTCTGTCCTTTGATTTGCTTCTAATGGAAGACGTTCCTCTTCAATATTCAATTCATTGCAGACAAGCAGTGTGTTGGCAGCTCATGTATCCCACAAGATACTGGAAGATTCCTTGGAAGCCAGTGTAGTGATTGGCAGTGGTTGCACTACTAAAATGCTGTGAAAAAGTGAAAAAAAGAGAGGAGGGGAGTGGTGTGGGGAAGTAACAGAGGAAAGTAATAAAAATTGCAGAAAAATCGTGAAAGAGGGGATTGACGAATTTTGAAAGCTGATCTCAGTTTTGATACTGGTTTTATGGAGGGGTTGGCCATTCTCCAAAATTTTAAGTCCTCTTCATTCGTCATTCATCATTATTGAGGATAATTTTATCTTATCCATCAATGACTTGTAGCTTTTTTGTTTCTTCTTTCTGAATGTGATTGTGTAGTTGGTAAATTTCCAACCAACAACTGTATTAAGAGTTGCTAAACAAAATGCGTTCCAGCAGAAATAATGAGTACCCCATCTTCTTCATTACAATTTTTCCTGGCTTCTTTCTTCTGTTCTTGATTGAGATCTTCTGGTCCTCTTCACCCACTTCTTTGTTCCACAATTTTTTCTGACATTTATCTCTGGCATGATTGTGTTAATTTTAATGTAAAGATACGACATACTTGTCAATGTGCATATGTATGGGGTTTGAGGCTGTATATTAAGACCTTGATTCCTTCTATGTTCATTAAAAGAAGTTCATCAAAACCTGGTCTAAAATTTGTTTGGCACACAGACAATGCTAACAATCATGCAAATGCAGCATTCATCCAACAGCCAAGGACTCAAAAACTTGTAAGGACAGCTGAACTAGCCTTGCAATCTATCTTGGTCCTTTCAATGTCAGCATATGTGAAACCAAATGGGGTAAGAAATTCTAAACACTTTTCCTCGGACGCGAACGCCAATTCTGCGGCCACGAAACTGACTGGCAAATGTTGACGATAGCTAAAGACGTAACAGAAAGAGAGAAGCATTAGCAGCATCCTCGCAAACTACCTCTAGTAGTGTCTTCACCCCTCAACGAAACTTCACCGCCACAAATTAATATCCAAGAAGAGCTAATTTATAAAACAAAAAAGGAAAAAAAAAAGGATTAAGGGTAAAAATGCTGTACATATTCCTCCAAATCTGACACTGAGCTTTGAGGGAAAAAAATAAATACAGTAAAAGCTACTTCAAATTTAACAAAAACTAATCAACACTGTAAACAGAAATGCAGCACCTGTTGTTTAAATAGATACTCCTTACCTGCAAAGTAATACATTGTACCTTTTGATAGTATGTTTCACTTTGATTGAAATGTAACAGGTTATTTGACCCAAGCCCCACCCCAATGCATAAAAAAGGATAATAAATAAAAACAAATAAATCTGAAAGAGTTAATACGTACGATTTAATCATGATCTTGATTGCTGCTTTCCGCTCGCGGTCAGCAAACCAGTCAACTAAATATGCAGCCATTTTAGGGGCAGCTCTATAAAGCTTGAAAAACTTGTGATAATTTCCAAGCCACCATGCTGAACGCATATTGAGAGCATGGGCAATGCAATCATGTTGCTCAGCTTCAGGAGTAAGGGATGCCATGACTACTGTAAGATCTATTAACAGAAAGGACAATACAAAATAGCAGCAAAGTACAGTAAAAAACATTTCAAAGAATGACACACATTTGTTATTAATGACTCATACCTAAATTGTTTTTGGTAAAGATATAATACAGTATTCTATAGGCTGTAAATTCATTCACATTTTCACCACCTAAGTCAGCATAAAGCATCTTCAGTTGTGTTTGGCATTGGTTGAATTCTTCATGATCACCTTTTTCCATGGCGATACGAGCATGTGTTTCATAAACATAGACAGTAAATTGATCTCTTATTCCCTGGACCTACAGCGTAAAAATTGGATATTAGAAACAAAAATAAATGACAAACCGACATAAAATTATTTTAAAAAATTAGAATTACAGTAAGATCTTGACGTATAGATTTAAGTTGATCACAGGATGCATGGTAATCTTCACTTTTGAGCCATTTGTCCTTTGCTCTATTGAGAGCGATTTTTAACACCTCCACAGGGCGTACTTGAGATGGATCGGGAGCCTAAAAGCCAAGAACAAAAGTTAAAAGAATTTAGAGATGCAGACTGCAATAGGTACATTGACACAATGCAATAGGTACATTTTCACAACTTACAGAAGTTAAGCGAAGATATCTTTTCTCTATTTCCTGACATGTACCAACAACATGGCATTCTGTAAGGTCAAAGTCCCCTTCAGTATCTTCTGAGAATTTGTTACTCATACTGATACGTTTGTGACGATTATTTTGAGGTGTCAAAAGAGCTGTTGGGTTTGATGGTGATCTGGTAATGGCACTAAATCGAGCAGCTCTCTTTTGAAGTTGTTCAGAATTGCCAAGCTCTTCCGTATTGCCACCAAACTCAGAGTAGAAATGAGATTTCAGAACACTGGAATTAAATCAGCCAAAGATCCAATGTGTCAGAAATCACAAAGATATAATAAGCAACATAGCACAGTGCTTCAAAAATAAACATACCCTTTGGGGTGTTTTGCTTTTTTATTCATTACAGTACCACCTCTGCCTTTCCCTGGGAAGCTAAGGCGATCTCCTAATCTGCCACGCTGAGCTCTGCCCTTCCCAACTTTTAATGACTTAAAATCATCGGCACTGCTTGAAGAACTGCTGCTGAAAGAAGCAAGAGAAAGCACTGTGAATTTCTTAAGATCATAGTAAACACTAAATTCAACAACAGGAGCAGCAAAGATAAACCATACACATACCTCCTTTTTCTTCTCCTGTGAGAGCTATGGGAGGAATCAGAGCGTGACCTTGATCGAGAGCGTGATCTAGAATGAGATCGTGATCTTGACTTTCTACGAGACCGTGATCTACTCCTCGAGCGAGAGGGACTTGGTGAACTTGAGCTACGCCTTGACTGGCGTCTTATTTGACCCTTATTGAATTTGTTACCCAAGCTGAGACGAGCAGCTATACCACGGTTAGGTGTCATAGGCTTTGCAATGTTGTTCCTTTGCATATTGCCAAAATTTCTGGGAGAGGGGAGGAGATCTGCAGATAACCTGCAAGAGAAATTATGTAGACAATTTGGACAGACCCCACGTAGCACACAATAACAAGCAAACTTACTTTGGCAGTTCCTCCTCTTCCCAGTTTTTGGTCCAAAGTGTCTTCTTATTTGTTGCACTCATAATTTTACCTTTTAAAATAATTTCTACCCTATCTTTATCAACACCTGTCTTGCACCTGTCGTAGCACATTTTGACATAGTTTCTAGAAAGAAAAAATATGAAAATAAAACTTTGGGCAAAGGTTTAAGTCCAAATTTAAGTTGTTACAAAATTAAATGTGAAATTTAAAAAATTGATGAACCATACTTTAGACTTTCAGGCCATGTGTCAGCCCCTGCTGGAGCCGCTGGAGGCGCTGGGGGAGTAGTTCCTACTCCAGCAGGTGGTAGAGGTGGTTGAGCAGACGGGGTCTGCGGTTCTTCCGGTAATGGAGGCAATGGTGGAGGATTGTCAGGAGGAGGAGGATTTGGAGGCAAAGGAGGGATGTTATTAGGATTTGCAACAGAAGTTAGGGGCTCAAAGCTCTTGACAAAAGAATATGTTGACCCTCCAGTGTTGGTAGCCGCAGCAGCTGCAGCAGCAGCCGCCGCCTGTAAAGCTAGTTGTTTGGCACGTTTCCTTTTCTTCTTACTCATCATAGGTTGTCCAGGTTGTCCAATAGCATTCGGCTGCAGTAGGGCGGCTGGGTTATTTGGAGCATTAGGTCTTTGCCCTTGGTGAACCCCTGGCTGGTTGTTTTGGTTGAACGGATACTGCATTCTGTTTTTATGGTTGATGTTGAATCTAATAGGAGCAAAAGCTAAAAAAAAAAGAAAGGGAGAAATATCAAATTATTGGAAGAATTTTTTCAAGTATTCAAGAAAAAGGCGCGAATGAATAAAGCAACTTGGAAACATGAAAATATTTTTGTCAATAAAAATATGTGCTTACGGTTGTTGGGAACTTGGTTTGGAAAGAAATTATTTTGCCGTGGTGAAAATCCAGGGGGTAACCCATTGGATGGTGGGGGTGGGGTACCTGATGGGAGTGGAATAAGTTCTTCTTCACCTGGCGGAGCACCTGGTGAGGCAGAGCTCAATTGGGTTTTTCCATTATTTTCATCTTTCATGGCTTCAGGATCAGCCTCTTTAGAACCACCAGGAGGGGTAAATCCTGTAAATAATGTCTCATAAGAAAAACGATCTTTCACGATAGCCAAACATTATAAACTGTACATTTAAAATCATGGTCTGAGAGGAATTTTACCCTGCATTGGTGATCCATGAGGACCCGGAGGTAAAGGAGGCCCTTGACCTGGAGAGCCCATTGATCCACCGCCATAAGGATAGCCCATGCCTTGCTGATATTGCTGCATACCATAATACTGGTTAGGGTAGCCATAACCTGGTTGGCCATACCTTGTTAAAAGGAAGGAATGTGGTGAGCCATTGCAATTACCATCATAATGAATGATTTGACACTTGGTTGAGAGAAGTAAACACTTACCCCTGATACCCTTGACCATAAGGAGGGTATGGAGGATATTGCCACATTGACGGATTTTGACCTTTATCGGCCATGGCTCTGTGATGTCCACGAAAACGAGCTGAAACCTGCAGAAAATTACATGGTGAGTGTTTGACAACAACACTACGTCAAGGTTAGGTATGCATTTAGTAATGGCACGCGAATAGAATAAAATCACAACATAAATGAAGCACACCGTTTAATCTACCAACAATATTAATAAAACTGATGTATTTCAGTGCGTAAGAAGGTAATGACGGGCAGAATTTAAAATGAGAACGAAATTGGGTTTAGGTAGATCGGCCGTTTTCAGCGCCATTTGTGAACCCATATGTACGCAATACATAAATTGGAAAGTTAAAAAAAGATCTTACGAATATGCAGTTCGGGAGAAAGTCGAATGAACTTCATGCAAGAATGGCTGCACAGTCGTAACGACAAAAAATAACGACAAATTATACCTGAAATAAAACCTGAAACTAAAGTCAAGCACATAGAGCAATGCGATGGTTTTTTCGGGGCGGAAACCAAAGTAAACAATACACGTTGACCAACGGATCAAACCAAATATTCTCTTCGGTAAACTACGGTTTTCTTGTACAGAAAGGAAATCCAAACGCTATGCATATCATTCAAGTCTGTTCATAAAATAAGCGATATTTTTTCTAAATCTTAATCCCGCGGTAGTTTAAATTTCACGTAATAGTTGGAACATTTTCCAAAAGGGAAAACAGAACAGACAAAAACGGGGAACGGGGCGAATGTCAGCGCCATCTGCTGAAAGTTTCTGATCTCTCTCTGTTCTATTTTGTACCAGAATACGGTGTTATATTCGGCAATTAGGTAGAAGAATTTATCGTCCTAACGAAACGCAGCGGTAGTTCGTGAGGTAGTGTTCATTAATTAACTTTTGTGTTATTTGACAATAGCTACTATAACGTTCTTGCGTTTATTTTATCATCACCCGTAACCTATGGCTACTGCTAGCAAACGAGCACTAGTAGAGGAGAGGGTTCTTGGCCAGGCGTATGGCGAGCTGTGGCCCTCGGGTCTACTTCCAGCAGTCGCCGCGCTGGCTACTGAGGCGCTGCAGTCGCCGCGCGCACAAGCGCGGCAAGCACCGAATATTTGAAATGAAATGTTGTCCACCTTTGTCTGTTTGAACCTATTTCGTTCAAATTTTGCTTCCTAATGTGGTACACCATGGGGCGAATAACAATGAAACAAAAGGGGAAGGGGAGAGTGTGGGTTAATTGACACCATTCTGATGGTTAAGCTTGGAGCTGAAATAGTAGTAAAAGTGTTTTAAATTTTGTTCTCAACAGACCTCTAAACATTTCAAAGGGAAAGTCCTAATTTCTTTAGGAACTCTTGATTTTTCACTATACGAACATTCTTAGATTTCCGTAAAATTCCCCCCCTCCCCATCTCCCTCTTATGGAATGAGGAAATTTAAGGTTTTATCATAAAATCTGTGACCCTAGTTTTTTTAAAAAATGACCTTAATATGTGGAGTACCTTATTTTACACAGCAAAATAAGGGTAAGATATGGTGCTTTTTTAAAGACAATATTACCCATAGGATACCCGAGCCTAACGAGTCAGTCCATAATGTATTTTTATTCACTCCCCAACATTCGTCACCATTGATAACTTTATAGTTTTCTTAAATCACAGTATTCATCTTTAATTAAAAACTTAATTTTTTATGACTATTGTAGTAAAGGTACCCAAAAAACATCTTTAAAGTGCAACTAAAAAGTATTAAAGAATTTGGTATGTTTTGAAATAGCAGCATATTAATTTGAAATTAAAACCTGTTGTTACAAACATTTTTACCCTAACTGTAATCCAAAA
The DNA here is from genome assembly GCF_000697945.3 of Frankliniella occidentalis. Taxonomy (NCBI): domain Eukaryota; kingdom Metazoa; phylum Arthropoda; class Insecta; order Thysanoptera; family Thripidae; genus Frankliniella; species Frankliniella occidentalis. Next base: position 196,663 of record NW_026267420.1, on the reverse strand, counting down.
TATGATCATATCCGCTAACCATCGGATACTCCCTGGTCACAATATTTGATACGTTATTTGCAAAGGACAGAGTGTCTTATGGTTTTCTTTTCTTTTCCTGTGATTTCCTAACTGTGGTAAAAAATAAAAAGATAGAGAAGGTTGCTACTAAACAAGAATATGACTATACTACAAAACAAGTGTCTCTGTGAGATAGAAAGGTATGCTGCATTCTCCAGAAATGCAGAATACAGCTGCCACTGTAGAACCTTATGAAAGTAAAGCACACACTTTACTTAAACCTTAGGGTGTATTACACTCAAGCAGAGCACTTTCGGGTCGTGAACAAGGCCCTTTTACTTGCAATCGTTATTTTAAACTTCGCTATAGGCTGCTGAGACACAGAATGTTCAGGTTATACCAGCCACAAATAAGCGCACACGAGGTATAAATAATAACCTTTCTAACTTAAATGCTCTTCAAAATATAAACTAAGCTATTTATCCTAATGAGGGAGTGGTTGGAGACCGAAGAGAAGGACTTTTACAGATGTAAACGTTAAAAGTAACGTTAGTAGCGGACCGCCTGCGGGAGGTAAACAGCTCAGATGCTTTCTGCTCGGCGCGGAGCAAAACAGCACTACCAGCGCTCCTGGTGAGAGAACGGGGAAGCAGACCGGAGGGCCACACCTTGACATACGCACAAGGGTGTTTTTACAGTTTGAACATATTTTAAACCGGAACGTTATTGGTAAAATGAGAGTGCTCGTTGAGTAGTTCAAACCTTAGACTATACGTTGAACAAGTCTGTTCTTCAACCAGAACACTCATTTTAAAACTCCGTTCTGCGTTTCGGCACCGTGCATTCGGGCCAGCTCGCTAGTACCCTCTCCTCTACTAGTGCTCGTTTGCTGCTAGTCATTGTTCGTGAAAGTGTCCCTTAAGTCTAAATGCGCTCGTTTCCTTTACATTAACCGGTGTGTACCTTGATGGCTTGCTGTTTTGGTCCTTGGAACGCTTTGTTGCACTTCTATCGGAGCTTGACGAACTACACTAGTGTATTTATTTTTTATAGAAGTGGCCTCATATGCTGAGGAGCAAATACATTGTCATTGATGCATTATCATGATATTCTCTATGAATAAAAACGTACTATTTGAATACCACTTAATGTCATTCCCCAAAATTAAATTTCTTTAAATTATAATTCCTTTGAAGAACTTGCCCTTTCTCCCTCTTTCTTATACTTCTATCATTGTTAAAATGTTTTTGTGTTCTCTGTCTCAGGTTTTTGACAGTTGTACTACTGTCTCTTTTGCCAAATAACCATTACTTAAAAAAAATAAAAATGGGTGAGTTGCTGTCCATAAACCATCAAAGAAATAACATCTGGAATGTTATCTTGTTTGGTCATGCTTGAGCAAACCTGCTATATCCCAGCTGAATGGTTGAATTCACAATCTTATATTTTAATTTACAGCGGGAACTGATAAGGGTGACAATGAAGTTGACAGCAAATCATCAAAACCACCAAGCAGTGCTTGTGGAGAACAAGTTCAACAAGGTGACCTTACAAATGGGAACTCTCCAGCTGACTCCAACGTAATTGATTCAGCTTTATCAGGAATTCAAGGATGCTCAACTCAAAAGTCAGTTACACCAGGTTGTAGTAGTTTGGAAGGAGAGCTAGGTGCAGCATGCACTTCACAGATTCAGACGTGTAAAGATTCGGACTCTGCCAGTTTCCGTCCAAGAAGCCCTGATCACTCTCCCAACACTGAAGACGTTGATTTCAAAGTGATTTTCAGTAAGAGCAAGTACGACATTACTTTCCCTCTAGATGACACAGTAGCACAGCTGAAAGAACATTTAGAAATGATAACAGGTTTGCACTACTTGGGTTGAAGTTTTGTTCATTTTAATAGAATGTTTATCTTGTTATGTACTTTTTTTTCCAATTTTCATTTGTTAGGTGTTCCACGTACAACTCAAAAGCTGATGATCAAAGGTCTAGCAAAAGATTCAGCTACACTTCGTGAACAAGGATTTACTAAAGGCTGTAAGGTGATGTTGGTTGGATCGAAGCTTGATGACATTTTGTCTGTGTCAACTCCCTCTAAGGAGGTAAACGTTTTTGTTTCAAAGAGTTTTTAGAACCTAATCAAAATCATATTTTTTGACTTACAATGTTCCTCTTATTTGGTACATTTTCTTAGGAACTCGAGGATAAAAGTGGTTCAAACGCAAAGGAGCCATTGAGTAAACAAAAAATACATCAGAAAGTACTTGATAAAGGAATACCTGATGATGTAATGCCCGGAATTTTAAATACAAAGGTAAAATTCAACTAGGCCAGTGCCAAGATCCTTTCAGTCTCTGATTCAAACCAGTGTTTTAGATTTTCCCTTTTTCTGCTAACAGGAAGCATTGCCACCATATCCTTTATCAGGTATGCTTAACAAATATGGTGGAAAAGTTCGTTTAACATTTAAACTTGAACTAGATCAAGTATGGATTGGTACAAAAGAACAAACACAGAAACTTTCCATGAATTCTATCAGGAGTGTAGTCAGTGAACCAATTGAAGGACATGCAGAATATCACATTTTAGTGAGTATAAATTATTATTATTATTGTTATTATTCAACAATGAACCATCTTAATTTATTTTAACTTACCTTTTTTTATCTATAGGGAATTCAACTGGGCCCAACTGAAGCATCTCGGTACTGGGTGTATTGGGTACCTGTACAGTACATCGATGCTATCAAGGAAACTATTATGGGTTCATGGATTATGTAAAGAAACATTTATGTGAGTTACTGTATTTGGGGGTGTGTTGTGATAACACCTCACTCCTCATTGCCAAAGGATTTCTTTTTTCATGTTTTTTTGTTTTTAATGTCTGTTCTCTTTTTTTTTCTTTTAAGTAAATGAAGAAGATAGTACAAAATGCTGTATTAACATTATAACTTACATCCAATATTTTTTACCCAAGGATGTGCTCTTTTGGAAATAAATGACATCGACCTCATTTGTCTACAAGGTATTTTTTTAAGATCAATATTGTAGTAATTGGTAAAAGAAACTTCATTGTATTCTTCATGTTGACTTCTTCATCATGTCCACTCTATAAATATTTTTAAAAATCTACTAATTGGGAAGTTAAATGCATCTTGGGATTGGCTCATTTAGACCACAGTTGGTTAATTTGGACCACCTTCATATACAGCAGCCAGCAGCCACTGATAGACAGCAGCCTCCAAATGCTCGCTGTCTCATCAATACAGTTATGCCAAATGCTACAGCCATTCTTAAGTGGCTGTGCTGGTCAAGCACCAGATAGGCAATCAATATTAGGGTAGACCAAACTACCCCGTAATGGTCCTGATGAGCCCATTTTGCAGTATGTTGGCAAATGTTAAGGTCATTGTTATTTACATCCCTGCACATTTCTTATCTTAATTTATCCTAATGTGACTATCTAATGTTGCCTTGTTTGATCTTTTGTTTGGTTTTCATTGTGATTTTATGTACCCTTTCCTTCAAGTCTTTCAAGATTGTCTAGTTACTGTTGTTGGAAGCTACTGATATTATTGTATTTACATTATTGGTTGAAGCTGAGGCATTTTAGATGATTGTATGTGTATTCTAATTTGACTCTTTTCTCTTTGACTGAAAACTTATGAATCTGTGATTTTATGAAGGGATTTGTTCAATGTATCCTGTTCTCAACTGAAAAGTAATTTAGCATCAACCATGTACCCAAACTTAAAAAAGAATTTTATTTGTTAAGTACTGATGATTTTTAGATGAGTACTTTAGAACATAGCTTGTGACCATGTTGCTGCTGTGCTGTCTTCTAGATATCTTTTGATGCAAAAGATGTTGGGATTGAAAGGATCTTTTTTTTCTGCCTATTATTTTGATCACACAATCCAGTTCCATCCTCTAATGTAATGTATGTTTCACTGTGTACATTATGCAATATTCTGGTGTCTAAGCTAGTATTTTCATTGGTTGTAAATTTTTCTATTGAATATGATAAGATTTATACTGTGTTTTAAGTTGTCATCCTGCATTATTGCTAAAACAATACTCATCTGGTGTTTCTTGCAGCTGTACCTCTAGTGAATATTAAGTTCTTGTGTTAATGAAACGTGTTTCTTTTCTTGAATGTCTTTTTATCTTATTTCTACCCTTAGTTTGTGAAATTATCTCATGTGTGAGTACACCTTAAAAATTACAGAGTGGACTTACAATGACTTTATTGTGGAATTTACTGCTTATCACAGGTAAGACAGATTACATAGCCTTTTTACATGTCCCACCTTACAGCATACTTCATAATTCCACCTAATCAGGGTAGGTCAGTGCAGGGTTATGAATACTATGTGCATGCGCTCAAAAGAAATTGCATTACATACACATAATTAGCTGGAAGACATTGTGGGTTCTCTTGTCATATATTTCATATATTTTGAAGATTTCTTTTTCATGGAACGGTAAGTACCAGGTCAAGGTTGTTTTTAAAAGTTTGTCAATTGTCAAGGCACCCACTTTCATTATGAGGTCTTATTGGCTACATATCTAACTATAACTATAGTTACAGTTCCCATATTTTATTCTCTTATTCATTGCAATATTGCACTTTTCTTGTTGATGTCTAATTCACACAGAAGGAAAAGCAATTATTGCTTCACAGTCACTGTATTTAAACGGTAAGAAAACTAAAGTATTTTATATCCAACAGCTGTAGAATACAATTGTTTTGGATTCAGCTCCAACTAGTTTTAAAAAATGCTACTGTAGTAGAGTGAGAGCTTTTTCTTGTTTGGTATTGTCTTAAATTTCTTTTCAAAAGTAAACTTTTTAAATTCTACGGATTAAATCATTGTGCTAACATCAGTCACGCTTCTAATTCATCCACGATGTATGTCTTCTTTCAATCTTAGAATCCTTAATATGTAGGACCGAGAAAGTCAAATGGTAATATGGCTTGGTTCTTGTCAATAGGGCTCTATTGCTGCAGTTTGCAGAAAGATGGTAATAGAGTTCTCAGTTATCAACTAAGAAATGAGAAAAGAAAAAAAAATTGTCAGCTGTGTTTAACCTTGATATGTTCCCTACCCTCTAATTTACTTTGAAGACCAGAAGTATCTTGTCTCTTGGCCTTCCTGAGATTTACTCAGACTGCTGCAGTTAGTTGGAATAGAAGTTTAGTGTACTTATCATTTTTCTTGCATATCAAGTAGGAGAAAATTTCTCTCTATTCTCCTCAATGACCCTTTAAAAAAAAAATCACCTATAACATTCAGAAATGAGACAGAAAATATTTATTTTAGTTCTGGAAAACTCTAATGATTTTGATTACGATATTCTACAAGAACTGACTTTGAATCTAAGGTGCTAGATTAGCAAGTACTAGCAACGTTTATATAGTTTCTCCAGACTTTATTGCTGTAGTTCTCTCCACCATCCGCTGCTAACAGCCCTCTGAATGGAATATAAATTAAATGAAACAGTAAGCTGCTGGGCTGCAACTTATACACTTCTATGGATTAAATTTTAAGCCCAAGTCTAGTGAATTGTGACATTTGCTAAGGGTTGCATGGTTTTAAGGAAATGAGATGCAGTGGAAGTGACTGCAGTGGCTGTTGACTGAACAGATACAGAGGATATTGTTGATGTTGCTGCAGTTAGGACTGTTGCTGCCACCATTGCAATTGTACTTGGGATTGTTGGACTTGACATTGTGATGTTGGATGATAACCTTGAAATAATACTGGCATTCGTGGGTCCAATAGGCGCAAATTGGTTTGCTCCCACAACTGTGGCATTGAGTTTTGTTGCAGCAGTTGACATCTTGATAATGGGAGGCATAATGGTGCAACCATTTGGTACTGGTGGTCCCAGCATGTCATCAAGAATATAAGACATGAGGGATCCACCAGTGAGCCCAATGTTGTAAGAGAGGGTCATAATATTTCCTGCAACAAACAATTCAGGATGAAATATAGCTTGTTAAATGTTCCAAAGAAAACTTCCTGTTCTAATGTACCTGTTAGTTCCCGTCTATCCTCAGGAACCTTGCTTGGAGCTTGAATCATAGGAATACTCCCAACAAGACCATTTGTGAGACCAAGGAAGAGGCACAATGTCATGGCATAATATTCTCCTGGTATTGCAGGCCTGCCACGAGGGTAAGCACAAAGCCAAAGCAAAGGAACTATACATGCTCTTGACCCGGCTATGAACAAAATATTGCCCCTGCTCCAGTTAAATGAGCAAGAAGCAATGATCTGAAAGAACAGTTAGTTTAATAAGTGGTAATTTATTTCACAGCTGTTCCTAGATGATAAAATAGGATTTACCTTTCCTAATAAATCAGATGAATTGAATATAGCAATAAGAAAGATGGGCATCCAGTTACCATATGTACAACTGGCAACTTCAGTTAAAATGCCTGGATACAGACATTGTGTGATAAAATATGCCAGGCCAATAGAAAGCATGTATGGCCACACTTGTTTTGCAACTTGCAGGCGAGTCTCCAATCCCCCTGAAAGATTCGTAATTGATGAAAATGTAAAAAAAAATATGTTAAATATGTTACATATGAGGAACTAACTTCGGAAACCACGGACTGCTAATGACGGTCGTCGTCTAGCTCGGGCAGTTACATCTTTAGGTGTCTGAACTACCACATCCTCCACTTTGTATGAGGGCCCTGAGGTTTTCTCCGGTGAACCACTTGTTTGTGCTACAGCAGCTGCAGTTACAGCTGTTACAGGCAGAGTGGGTGGGGCACCAGTAGGTTCATAAACAGGATTGGCAAAGCTGAAACCTGATATTCCTGGTTCCCGAGGGCTTTGCTGTAGTTTTAGCACACCATATTGGCTACGAGACCCACTTTCAGTTTCAAGTGGCTCCATCTTTAAATTAAAAACAATCAGATTATGAGAGTGAAAATTTTTGCTGTGTTGACAAATAATGTTGGATGGAGGATACTTACCAAACCTGCATCTTCAGTTGGCTCAAGAGTTATTTTTCGCTCTTGGCACAGCATTATGTAGTATTTTATGAAAGCAGTTCTGCGTATAGTATGGTGTAGACCAAAGCACAAACCAACCATAGCAATTGATATTAAGAAAAATATCAAAGTATTTTCTTTCTGGTCATGCAGCATGAGCTTAGTTGCAATACGTATGAAAGACACAAAAAAGCCAGCAGCACCTGTTAAAAGAAAACAAAAATAAAACAAAAAAGGTATTTATCAAAATTAAAAATTCAAGTGAAGATAATCTCCAACACTTACTTTCACCAGCCATGACTGCTTGAGTGTAACGGGAGGGCAACATACTTGTGTAGCCATAAAAACTTGACTGCTGAACTAAAAATTAATTCCAAAGATAACAAAATTCAATATTTTGGAAATGACAAGGTGAGACAACGTTTTTATTTGTTCATTACTTTGATTGTTTGTCAATTAAATTTAAAAGCACAATCTAACTTGGTGGCTTACCTGTGCAACCAATAGCCAATACTGCCATGGCAATAAGGTTTATGGAATAAGAAGTATGGATGCTAAACAAACCCAAGTAAATTTCACAAATTGCAACAAATAGTAGTGTGGAAAAGGAGACAATGTAACCTGTGTGGCAAAAAAAATAAACGCGATGGGCCATTAGTAATTGAAGTTAAGCAAAACGTGGACGACAATGACATAAATATGAAAATAGGACTCACCAAAGGTAATTCGAGTGTGGAGTGACAAGGTCTCTACAAGTAGATTGTTCACTATAACTGCAAAGAAGCCCATGAATATATACACAATATTCATATCAAATATTATAGTTGTGTTGGGGTATTGACTTTGAAAATAATCAACAGCAACAATGAAGCTAAAAATAAAATAAACACATCAGTAATCCAAAACAAAATGCCAGTGCAAAATGGGATTGAATTTCTTACCTATTGTAGGGAAGAAGAAATCCAACACCCGCAAATATTAGGGAGTAGTATATACAGTTACAATTATCACCGGGGGGCGACATTTGACGAGAAGTCCACTCTTTTTCGGTACTAGGTTTAAAATCTGAAACTTTTTTATGTGCTTTGCTGTCAAGCATCAAATAACCCATGCCCACTTTGTCCAAATCCTCGATTTCGGCCCCCATCCCTAAAGCACTCATATTTGCGACACGTAGAGAATTTCAAATAGCAGAACAAAACATGATACCCCTCAATCTACCTTACAACGACAAAACCAAGAGCTTGCTTAAGGTGTAAACCATCACAGTTAACTTTTAAAAAGAGAGTCACAAAAATAATGCGTCACTCTTTGGCACAGACAAGATATCTGCGGGGGGTAGTTCTCTTCCAACATGTTTCGGAGACCCGTGGTACGCATGTCCAAGACCATTGATTTTCTGCGCCAAAAGACTACGGGACGTCAGCAGTAGAAATTCAGCTTAGCCAACACTCGAACTCTAAACAGCAAAAAACGTGGGTTTCGATCTTCTGAGAATCTAAGAAAAATCTTGGTTAATTATCTTAATCTCGACATCAAATAAAAACAATTTTTAAGGACTAGCCTTAGTCAACAAAATTTTGGGGTGTTATTCCCTGCCTTTTAATTTTGATTCGCTGTGACAGTTTCCCTGCATGGACATGAATGGATTCAACAGATGAAAGTGCCCTAGCAGCAGTCAGCAGCGCAAAACTAAAGTTGAGATTGTTTTGTGAAATTGCAATTTATCGGCGTTCTTGACAATGTCTTTAAATACTGCTCACGCCAACGACGGCGTTCTTATTCACCTGGGTGAACAGTATGTGTTATTTTATCGATTAGCATTCCAACACAAATTTAACGTCAAAACTTTCGTCTTAAGATTCACTGTGACGTCTGGAAGTTTCTGGATAATTTGTCCGTAGTTTGGCGTTAAAAAAATTGCACTTTTTCGTAGCGTAAAATATCAATGTTTCATAATGGAAGCTTTTAAGGACATTTTAAAGTTCTGTGATTTCTCGAGGCATCAAGGAAAGTGTTATCTTACTTGTTGGCATACCTAGTTCTTATAGGTTATCCGTTGACAGTTCCTAATTTGTGATCAGGCTTACTCCTTAATGTGTCAACTCTGTTGAAATTTGTTCCTCAATATATGTAGTACATTTCTTTTTCGGATATCTGTCTCCCTTGGCTGCAATGCTACAACCTCACTGTGATATGGTTGGTTTTGACCTGTTTGCTATTGTTGTGCAATGTTTATTTTTAGTGAAATGAGGATTAGATGTGAAGTATGCCATAAAGATACTCATGTTTACCAGCAATTTGTCACATCCCTAATTCATTTTGCTTCGTCAAACTTCTGTAGGGCTCATTTCATTGAAATTGTATTTTTGGTGCCAGCTTAGTTTTCTCATGTAAATTGAGTGGGCAAAGTGCAAAAGTCATAGATTGGTTCATGAAACAATATTTTTTGGGTCTGATAACTAATCTCCAGTCTGAAACCAATTGCAGGATTCTCTTGTTTTGTGATGATGTCACCATGGAGTTTCATGGTGTGGATCAGGCTGAATTCCGTGGTAGTAAACGAGGTCGTCTGTATCTGACAACGCATCGCATGATCTTCAACAACAGAAATAGTGGAGACAAAATGGTCTCCTTTTCATTCCCATTTGTCAGCATTAGTGAGGTACTGAATACATTTTAAATATTTCTGTCAAACATTTACTTTTAATTACCTGTGGTAGAGTTAAGTGTATTCTTTTCTTTTATTGTCATCAGGTTGAACTTGAACAGCCAGTTTTTGGTGCAAACTACATCAAAGGAAAAGTTAGAGCCCAACCTAATGGGAACTGGCTCGGGGAAGCAAAGTTTAAGCTTATGTTTAAATCTGGAGGTTGTATTGAATTTGGACAAGCCATGCTGAAAGCTGCTCAAATGGGTAATTGAGCTTTTGTCAACTGTCAAATTACTACAAATTTTCTCAATCATTTGTATTAATTCTTTAATTGTTATTTACTCTAATTTTTAGCCATGCGAATGGGTCCTCCTGGATATGCCCCACCTCCATATGTACCTCCAAGTGGACCCTGGTATGCTGCCCCACCACCAGCCTATGCACCAAATCCTACGGGTTACTATGGATGGGTTCCACCCACTGACACTTTTCCTCAAGCCCCTGCACGTCAGTATTTCACTAGTGTTTTACTACTCTATTTTAAAAATTCAGTGTTGTGTATCTTTTTATATCTTGTTTCCATCTCTCATGTTCTTTGAAAACAGCAAACTCAGTGTTTATGACCGACATGCCTCTCCCGTATCCTGGAATCAATGGGTACAATGGATATGCTAATGCACCATCTGCTCCTGGAGCAGCAGGCTTTACCATGCCCCAGAATACTTCTTCACAGGGTAAGAAATTTTATCATAAATATATACAGTATGTATATAAATCTATTTTAGATGCTGTATTAGTACAATTATTGGGAAAGTAAGATTGACTTGATTGATTGATTTCTACAGATGCTAAAGCTGCTGAAGCAGCTCAGAGTGCTTACTATGACCCAAATAAACCACAATGTGCCTACGTTCCACCCCCATCATACTATGTAAGTAACATTCCACAATTATCACATTGGCCACTTTGGATATTTTGGCGTTGTATTCAAAGGAGGCTACTAATTTTACAGTGCACTTGTGTTTGTGGTTCTACAGTACTTAGACCTAATACCTAAATGACCTCTCTGCCCCTGTTCCTCATTTTCAAGATGTTTTGTAATTTCAGGAACCACCTCCATCCTACCACCATGCAACTGGCAAGAAGGAGCAGTAACAGCTGTTCTTGTATCTCAGAGATTATATAAGCTGCTTTTAGTCTGGAAATACAACTTGCTTGGGCCATCATTGTTAAAAATTTTCATTAATTAATTACTTATAAATTCACTGGAATGGGTAAAATTTTCCAATTTTTTCCACTTCAGTACATTTTACCTTTTTAGTGATGACTTTTTGGCTTTAGTCTCACAAAATCTTAAATATATTTTCTGAAAACCAGTTCTTAAATTAAGTTTCAATGAAGTCTACCTTGATTGTCGACTAATCTGGGTTTGTGTCTTCAAAAACTGAGATAAGAAGTAACATACAAATTTATCTTTTGAGCCATATTTTAATACTTTTTGCTCTAAATGACTTCAACTGATTTTTAAAAGTGGCTTGTATGTAACATACTCTAATTGTGATGATTGTGAAAATCCTAGACCACTTGCAGCACATGGTGCTAGTAGAGCAGGAAAAAATGATTCTATGAAGTGGCCTGTGTAGATTGTGAGATTGTGCAGATGATATGTATGATATTTTATTACTATGCATGATTGTATTTTCTGTATGACATAGTATTCAGTGAGGGAACGAGGATGAAGTTTGGGGTACTAGCCAGTGTCAGTACCAAGACAGATGTATGAATGGATACACTAAATGGATCTGCACAAGATCTGCATCACAAAATGTCACATTGCTTTTGTAGAGGACATAGTGTTTATCAGAGGTGAATGTCCAATAGCACCTTTAGCTATCATTGACATCATGGTGGTAATTTTTTTTTCAAGTTTTGAAAGGACTGTTGGTTAACATTTATTAAAAACTGTTTGTAAAGTTATGAGAGACAATATAGTGCAAGTGTCCTGAAAGTAAAATTGTTTCTTCATTGACATTAATACAAATTATAATATGAAGGAACTATGGGGCAATAATATTGTTAAATAGGTAATTGAAAATTCTTGTCCCCAGTGTTATTTTATTTTCTCTCCGGTATTAGTTGAACCTGAGTGATTCTAGCCTAAGTGCATTCAGTTAATTAAAGTTCTGGATACTGAAATGTTTCTTGTGATATTTATGGTATTTTATGAGTCCAGTTGCAAGTAGTTTGTTTATTGTTAGTCTAGCAACTTCATGTTGAGATGCATGTTTTGCCAGCTCACTGAAAAAGTTTTGTTTTTAAGCAAACATTAATTGTGTTTTGTTTTACAAATTTTATGAGGAGTTTGCTCTATCTGGGTGATTTTGTCGCTAACTTTGTCTAGTTTTGGTTGGGTCAGCTCTTTTATCGCTTCATAATTCACAAGGTTGCATTTTGCAAAGACACTATTATTTCGGGGCTAATTCAATCTTGTCAACTCTCATTATTTGTCATCATTTTAGAATGTTACGCTTTATCTGCATTATTTCATTAAAAAACACGTCTGTTATGCTTTTATTTCTATTATCATTATTATTACTACAATATTACTACTACAATTATTGTTTTTATTTTGCATGATGTATGTGTTTTTCACACATTCCAATTGTTTCATCAATAAACATAAATGTTGAATTGTGGTGGAACATTTCTGGACCCATTCCTGAACCTAGAGTTGATAGACGGACGGGCCTCGCACCAGCGGATCGAGCTGCACCAGAGAGATCAGAAACCCCGCTCCCCGCTCCGCCCAGAACAAAAAACCAACAACAACAGGAGGGTACATCAGCCAGCTTGTGAGAGGGGAAGTCCTTCCCTGGGTCGCCATGCCTCGATTTGGCGGGGCCCAGCTCGGTCCGCCACCTCGCTGACCTCATCGCGATTGGGTCGCGTGCAAAGCGGCGGGCGGGGGAGCCGAGATAAAGCGCAGAGGGGGAGGACGGCCGTTCCGTCCCGCCCGGGTGTGGTGTACTGTCATCACTCGTGCCGGGCCGGGCTCCGGCGGGCCGTACTGGCCATTACAACGGGGCTGCTCACCGGCCGGGCCGGGCCGGGCCAGGGGATTAGCACGCATAAATCAGAGGGGAATGCCGCAAACCTACAATTAGAACGCGAAACAACAAACAGGTCCGAGTGTGGCAACGCGGCGCGCGGCGTTGTTGTCGTGCACCGCGTCGCACCAACCACCGGAGCCCGCCGGGGCCAGGACGACGCACCGGCCAAGAGTTCAATTGCTTTATTACATCCATTAGGGCGCTCGTCCGGGAGCAGGGCGCAGTCAGCGGAGCGGAGGCGGCGCGGCACCACCTGCCCGCGGCCCCCGCCATGGTCCATGGTGTGCGGTTGGTGCACGCGCACGCCGTGGTGCGGACCAACACCGCACCGGGCGCGCACCAAAACAGAATCCGGCCTGCAAATGAAGCAAGGCAAGGGCGTCTCATTAGAAGCGTGGCGCGCCGTGGTGCGGCGCGGCCGTCCCGGACCCGAGCCGGCAGCAGGGGGTGGAGGTCTCCCCTGGTCTCCCCCGCCCCGAGCCCTGGCCGCCGCCCTGGCCCCGTTGCATCATTACTTATCAGGGCTGCTCGGCCGGGCTCACGGGTAGCGGGGGCTGCGTCCGAGGGACAGCCGTCCTTGTCGTGCGACGGCGCGACGGACGACGGAGCGAGTGAGCGCGCCGCCCGCGCCGCCAGCCCCGCCCCGTGGCCGTGCCGATCGGCCCCCTCTGCTCCCACGGGCCGACCCCTCTCTCCTCCGACGATTCGACGGCCTGGTGTGGATATATCGCCCGTGGCCACAAACCAATCGCGCGAAACGGCGTGAATTTCCATTTTAAAAGGAGGGCGGGATCAGCGCGGCGTCAAATCGATACGCCTGACGTGGCGTGGCGTGGAGGTGTCGATGCCTGCGGGGGACCCCGGGCTAGCAGACCTGCCCGTCGAGGTGATCCGGCCCAGCAGCGGCCCGCGTGACCCGCAGGGCCCGCACCTCGGCGTCATGCACCTCCACGACGACGGCCACGTCGGCCACCCCGCGGCCGCGCGTCATTCCCCATGTCGCGGCCGCTGCCGGCGGCGCTCGCTCGCGCGCAGCGGGACCCCGACAAACACCTGGACGCACATATGCGTGGCGCGAGTCCGCCGATTCGTCAAAGTGCCACAGACCAGGCCAGGGCTGCGGCCGGCGCGGCGCGCGAGCCGGGTGTGGTGGCGGGCAGGGGTTAGGTCGGGCCCGCCGCGCCGGGGGCCCGTCTGTCCTGCTTAACATACCGGGCCCGCATCCGCGTAGAACATGCGGCTCAGCTAGCGCCCGGCGGGGGCGGGGGCGCGGAGTAGCACACACCCACCCCGTCCGTCAAGCCGCCACGCGGGTTGCTCCAGATGCACCGGGTCGGGTTTATTTTTACTCCCCGCTGGAGACCGTAATGATGGTAATGATCCCCGTGGAGGCGGCGCGGGGCGGCCGGAGATCGCGGTAAGCTGCACGAAAATCGGCGCAGCCTTCATTACGCCCGGTCATCCGAGCT
>NW_026267420.1:180193-182370 GCF_000697945.3 Frankliniella occidentalis | reverse complement strand
TGATAAATAAAACGTGATACAAAACCAATAATTATTTTCTGCTTCTATATTTATTATAAAACGCCTAGGAACACAGCACAAGACCAACATTTCATCAAAGCTAAAATGCACATGAGGATATGGTGAAGTCACTCTCGCAGAACTTGGCTCAACCATAACGAAGATTCACATTTTAACATTTGGTACTCCACTTCATAAGGACGTTTCATCGATTAAGTTTTTCTATTATGCATGATTTGCAATCAGATGAACACGACGAGTCCCACGGAGTCTCTCTAACGCGCTACTGACGGCCATGTGTGTGGTCGTCATGTGGGGACTTAACGTGTTAACGTTTTACATTTGTTTTCGCATTTTAATTGCAAATTAAATGACACATTTGTGCCTACGTGCTTTTGAAAAGTTTGAGAACGATTGCAGTTCATTTATGCACAAGGTCGTCTTTGATTTCGCAATCAATCGATAACCCTGACAGCATAAAACTACCTGAAATAAGCAGGTGTTTAGGAGAGTTACTTTGTAGGCGCGAGTAGTGAGCTCCGGTGGGCAGCGCGCCCGCTCGCCGCCTACGCCGCGTGAGGAGCGCAGCGGCCCGCCGCTCGGCACAGGTGGTGGTTGGGCTGCCTACCCCCACGGCGAGCGGACGCGCTAGGAGCTGCAAACCGGTCGGCACTCACGCACGGCAACCCAGGGAGGCTGACTCAGCGATGGACTCACTCAGGCTCTCCTTCCCATTCTGCCGCTGATGCTTCAAAATTCCTAGAAACGATATCATAGAAAAGATCCAACTTCATGATAGCATGCAAAAAATAAACGACAAAAAACAAAGGTCGGAGATATATCGAAAGACACGATTCGTTAATTACTGTCACCGAAATTTACTGCGACCTCGGTCAACGCTGCTGTTGTCAGCGGACGCGTTACTCGTTCGATAATACTATCCTGTTGTACCCGTTCGGTTCCCGTCGACCTTCCATACCTCCCCTCCGAAACACTCACTCCTCGCAGTGACCGCAGCCTCAGCCGCCCGCGGCGCGTCGGCGTCCCCGCCCATCCGGGGGGGCGCGACCCGGGTCCCAGGGCGGCCGGGTCCTTTAGCACCTCACTCACTACCTCACTGCCCTTCCACGCTTCCCGTCTGTCCTGTTTTCAAAGTCAGCCATCTCCCGCCACGCCCCGCCCGACACCCCTCCCTGCTCGGGCCCCGCGGCCGGAGCCGGCCGGCGTGCCTCGCGGCGTTCTCCGGCGGACAAGGGAAAGGACATGTCGCCGACCACTCCACACGTCCAAGACCACTCCGGGTCGCGTCGCCACTCGCCGGGGTGGTGGACGACGGGACGGGACATAAAACAGGACGACACGGTCGAGACCGACCAGCGGAGAGGGAAACAAATTGTCAATTAGCACGGCGGCGGCGACCTCGGCGCGCTCGATCCAGCGCCTGGACCTTTTATAACAATTATTTAGCAAGAGAGGCTTCTAAGCCCTCAGTTATTTCGCCTGATTTTCCAGCGATTTTTGGCGGGACGAAGGAAAAGTTGCGATCTCACAGCAGCTGCTGCCGACGACGACGACGCATCCACGGCGGGTAGACTCTGCCCAGGCTCAGCATAGGAGGCGTCCGCACCCGTCGCCCGATCCCAAGCCCTCTCCGCGCGCAAAAATAAAACAAGAGTGAAACCGAATCCATCTTAAACCAAACCACTCTCGGACCATTATTCCCTCTCATGATAGAATGCGGAACCGAAACCAGACCAGGGCTCCCCCAAGGTGATTACTACTACGGGTGAAGACGCCGGCCGGCCGACCACCGCGGAGAGAGAAAGAGAGAGAGAGAGAGAGAGAGAGAGAGAGAGAGAGAGAGAGAGATACCAACCTGTGTTGGCGGAGAGAATCTTTTTTTCGGCCGAGCGTTCATCACCTCTCAGCCTAGAAGTGTAACGCGTCCCGTCCAGCAGCGGTGTCCAGCAACACGGTCATTACCGGGTAGTGGTTACCCGCCGGGTAACGCGCTATTAGCCAAAATAGCCACTGGCTGCCGACACCTCTTTTTTTCGCCTCTGTTTCTCCCCTCCTCCTCCTCCTCTGCGGACGGCGAGGCTCGCGCAGCGGCCACAGCCTGTGTTTAAACTGCTATGCCCGCCGATAAATTATTAAACATCGAAAGTCCCCCCCCC
>NW_026267420.1:175767-180143 GCF_000697945.3 Frankliniella occidentalis | reverse complement strand
CCCCCAAGTCCCCTCCCCTCCTGCGCAACTCGGGCCGTGCGTACGCATGCGCGTGTGTGCGTGTTATGGGCGATGCTGTAATTGCCCGGGTGGTGGTTGGGACCGTCGGGCCGTGCGCGACGCGTGCACGACGGAGGGGCAGGGAGGGGAGGGGGAGCGTCCCGGAGGAGAGGGAGGCTGCGCCGGGCCCGGCAGGTGGAGGGGGTAGGAGTGGGGTGGAGCAGGAGTGGACAGAGCGGACTTCAAAGTGGAGCCGATTGGGCCGAATGTAGAGCCATATAAAAGCCGGGGTTGACCCCTGGCCGGCATATCAAGTCAAGTGTCTGAGTGTGCCTTGTGTGCGTGCGGCAGCGCGAGTGTGTAGTGAACCCAACCCCTTGGACTATCTGCGAACCGACCAACCACCTCTTCTCCTCCAACATGGCCGTGTCCAAGGTAGGAGTCCAATAAGCAGCGGGCCGCTCGAGACCAAGGAGGACTCCGCGTCGACGGGATCCTGGATTTAAAGTTTACCTTCGCGTTCCCCGCGTCGTGCCGACTCGTGTGGACCGACTTCCTCATCACGCGTGTGTTGTGCAGTGTGTACCAAAACCAAAGTTTTAGTTCGCTTGATGCAATAGTTCGGCCGAGCAGACTCCGTCTACTCTGAGCGACGCGCCGCGGTACTGTTGCATAGGCCGCGCGCCCGACAGCTGTGTTCGGCGGGCGAGCCTATCCTAGGCGCCCAGAGCGCCTCGAGCGTGACGCGGGGTCTGATAGCACTCCTCCTCCACTCCCAGGGAATTTTCGTTGGATACGATTCTGTTTAGTTCGAGAGTTCAAAACAGCCGTTAAAAAATACGTTCGAAAACTTTTTCTGATCTTTACTTATGAACACTAGCTGTGGCTAACTAAGACTTGAAATTTTATGAGAGCTATTTTATCTTAATTTTACAGCAATAATGTCTTGCAAATTTTAAAAAGAAATATTTTGCAAAGTACCTTTTCAAAAACTAAAAGGCCTTTGCAGACTAGCTCCTATTTTCCCTTCCCCTTTTACATTCGACGTGATAGCTGATTCTAGCATTAGAGCCTTCGTAAGGTTTAAATGAGACAATAGTCAATGATAAATTAGTTCCACATTCTGTTTGTATATTTCACTGTTAACACTTTGGTCGCCTAGCTTGCCAAAATGTTGGCAGTCTTTTTTGATTGCAAAATTTTTGTCGTCTTTTGGAGGCTGCCAATTTTTGGCGTCTTTACTTGCCAAATTTTGGTCGTCGTTTTAGAGGCTGCCAATTTTTGCCCTCCTTGCTTGACAAAAGTTGGCCTTCATTCAAAAGGAGGCCAAAATTTGACAATCAAAAAGGACTGCCAAAAATGTTGGCAAGCTATAGGCGACCACGGCTTTAACAGTGTTATTGTTATGTTTGACGCGAAACGTCGTGTTGGAATGTACGTGTCACAACGCAATGTTGATGCAAAGTTTTGCTTAAATGTTTTGTAATGAATGAACACAATTTAAGTCCACGGCAAAAGTCCATATGGCAGGGCGTTGTTTAAAGTTTAGAAAGCAATGCTTCGTAACTGAAAAGAAAACTATGAGTAGCATTCTAGCCTCCGAAGCAGTGCTTCGTAATTACGAAACGTTCTTTGTGGTTTCAAAGCGAGGCTTTGTAATTACGAAGAAATTTTGCTTTGTTTTACAGTGCTTTACATTTCCTGTATAATACAAAGCAGTGTAGACTTTTCCTAGTGGGCGCAGGTCGTAGGTACTGCCCACCAATCTCAGCTTATGGGGTTCACATACCAATCAATTAATTAATTAGTTAATTGTTTAATGATGATTTGATATGTTGACCCGGTCGAAATTTATCTCCATCTCATTAGGCAACCTGTAGTAGAGCCGCTCCAGATACAAATGACGGCTGGCCATTCCACGCGTTGCGACACGACCGACCATAGTGACCCTAGCCTCGCCACGCCACGCCCCGCCCCGCCCCACCCCGGCACGCCCATCAGTGGACCCGACCTGACCGGAGCGACACTGGGGCAAACGCGGCGCGCAGAACGGTTATTGGATGCTTGTGGTGAGCGGGGCGGGGCGGGGCGGGGCAAGGCGTCAATCTGATAAGCGGTGCGGACGGAGCCCCGCGGGGGTGCGGGCCCGCTGCTGCTAATGAGTGCTGCACCTGGGGGCGCACGGCGCACCTGGCGGCACACCTTGGGGGCGCACCTTGGGGGCACACTTGGGGGCGCACTTGGGGGCGCACCTATGGGAGCGCACCTGGGGGCGCACCTTGGAGGCGCACCTTGGAGGCGCACCTTATTGGGGGCGCACAAGGGGGTGCATGGTGGGGGCGCACCTGGCAGCGGTGATGTCAGGTATTATATTTTTTGACCGCAACCGGCGGTTGCCGAAGGTAAAAATTTCCTATTGAACGGTGCGGACAGAATTTACGCGAACGAAACAAAAGCCTTAACTATTTTCCGTGCGACGTGACCTTTCGCGGGCCCTTTTAAATCAATGCAATTTGCCGTTAGAGTGACATAGTGCCGGGGCGTGGTGCGGCCAAGGCGGGGCGGCGCGGGGCGGGGCGGCGCGGGGCGGGGCGGCCTAGTGACCCAGCCTTCGCTTCATTAGTCGGCTCGCCCCGCCCGCCGACGCGACTTGCGCGAGGGGGCGCGCGCGCGTGTGTCGGGATGACGTTATATACCTCGTCGCCGATTTTGAGCCGCTTATACTCGGCCCCTGCGGCGGGTGCAGCCCCGCCCTTCTTAAGACCCTCCTCCTTACCCCGCTCCCCGCCCCGGCTGGTCACCGCACGCATAATAAACGCTTGCGATGCGATATCATTCATTCCGCGAGGATCGGATCAGAGATCAGTCAGCCCAACCCGTCTGGCGGTGGGCGGCGCGGCGTGCCCCGGCCGCGAGCAGCGGCACACTATGAGCAGGCGGGGAAGGGCGGGGCGGGGCGGTCATATGATTCACGCCGATGCCGACGGGGGGCGTGGCGGGGCGTGGCGGGTCGTAGGCCGGCAGCGCGGTGCAGCGGGAGGTCATCGTAAAGCAGCCCATTGCGCCGACACGCCGAGCGCCGAGCGATTAGACACGACACGGGGCGGAGCGCGTGCGAGGGCGATAGGCGCGGCGGCGGCGGGGTCATCAGGTCCGCTCGAGTTGTCAAGTAATTTGAAGCGCTTCCAGAAGGTCAGGAGTCACTGACAGGACGACGACAGGTTACCAAGGATAACGTTGTGTCTAAAAGTCCGTGTTTAGTTTTCGGCCGGGCGGACGTGTGCTCCCCTTGCCTCCCCTCTCTCTCTCTCCCGGCCTGTCAATAAGTCATCCTGTCCCGCCCAACTTGCAGCCCATAGTACGTCCGACCGGTCCGGACCGGGTCCCTACTCTTCGGACTCTTGGCTGCGGTCGCCGGCCCCGCACCCCGCCCACTGCACTGCAGGAGGTTAACCCGACCATACGACCGTCCGCGTGTCGTTGCCGAGAGGCCCGCGGCGGCACTATAAGAGGACCTGGGTGCGACTTTAGGAACGATATCGGAAGTAAGATCTATGAACAGGGCGTTATCAAAGTTATAACTGAAATAAGGGGCCTATCGTCGTACATGTTTTACCTTAACAGCAACTTCTCACTCCCTCTCTGGTCACTCTATGCTCGAGTTGTCAAGTATTGGTCTGAAACGGAACAAATCTGAGGATCTTTCAAAACACATATGGGGAGTGTGGTGGCGACACCGAAAGACAATTACCTCCACGGAGTGACGTGTGGCCGCTCCCCCGGCTATCATAATAACGGAGCAGATTAAAAAGTTAACAAGAGGAGGGAGAGGAGGGGGGGGAGAGGGGCGTTGACAGGTTGGAGCAGCCTGCGGCCGGCAGGACCCAGCCGAGTAGTTAACTCGGAGGTATGGGTCGTGGCGGGGCACGGCGGGGCGGGGCAGGGCAGGGCAAGGCGAGCGTAGCGCGGCAGTGCGTCTGTCCCGGTGCGTCCTGCCGTGCCATGTCGCGCCCCGCGGCCGTGCAAGTAGCAGTCAGTAGCGGAGTCTTTCAAAAGGAGCCCATTACCTCAAGGACCCCGCGTGGACCCCACGAGGGACCCCGCCCTGCTCTGTCCTGCCCCCCCCCCCTTTCCCCCGTTATTAATGAGGTGCAAAAGGTTTGTCGTAGAGTGCGTGGAGGCCGTCAAGGTCGTGCGGGGTCGTCCAAATAGGGCGACGGGCACCGGGAGCCGGGAGTAGGGGAAGGGAGGGGGCAGGCGTTCCGGCCGCAGTCGGGAGCGGGTGCAGGGGGCGGGCTGCCGGCCGGCCGCTCCGCTTCCACCGCGACAATGCGAATGTAGAGCGATCAAACTGGACCGGCTCCTCTTGCCCCGCC
>NW_026267420.1:148292-163962 GCF_000697945.3 Frankliniella occidentalis | reverse complement strand
GGGGGGGCGGAGGGGGCGGCCCGGCCCGGCAGTGCCCTGGCGGTGCGGCCGGCCCGGCGTGTGGTGCTAGTGATCTCGCGGATCCCCCCGGCACCGGTCGCACCGTCTCACTTGTCATCCGCGGCCCGACCCGACCCTATCAGCCGAGCCCATCCGGCAGCTCCGCGAGCTCCTCGACGGCAGACACCACCGGCCACGATATGAAGACCTTCGCTCAGGTGAGTGCGCGGGACGAGCACAGGCGGGGCGGGACGCCGACGCCGAGGTGTCGCGAGCAGGAGGTGAGGTGACACGCGGCAGAGGGCAGGACCGGGGCAGGCCAGTGGCCCGCGGACGGGACGGGCGCGGCGGCGCGGCGGGGCAGGTCCGGTTGGGTGGACTGCTTGGAACGCGCCCAGACCTGGTGACAGACTTGGACATGTAATGTGGCAGCGCTATACGGCGCCCGGCCCCGCACTGCGCCGCGCTGCACACATCGCGAAAACCGTTTTGGCACGGCATCCCACACTCGTGCCGCGGTCTGGGTCGCACGGCGGCCCGGTGACCCTCACCGCCGCCAACCTCCCCCCGAGCCTGACTCATTTCCAGGGCGGCCCCCCTGCCGGGTGCCGGGTGTCCGTGGTCGTGTCCAGTCGGTGTCCTGGAGCTCGTGCCTCGAGGTCACTGTCGAACTCATTAGGCATACGGTGCACCCCCGGGGGGCACCACCGGCCGGCTGAGGACATAGCGGAGGACACTCGCGTGCGGCGATGCAAATCCAGGACCTCCGCGGGACGCCGGCGTGCTGCACGACGCGGCCTCCTCGGGGAGCACGCGCCGAGCCGCGCGGCCGCGTCCATGGCAGGCAGGCCGGGAGATAATAACACGTGCTAAAATCGTTTCACTTAGTCCGGCAGGCAAGTGGGCGGGAGCCGGCCTGTCCTGGCGCGTCGGGCCGCGGCGACGCCGGCCCGGGCGTCGCTCTCGTGAGAGTGGCGGCCGTCGCCCGGGGCGCCACACCGCGTCCCGCCCCGCCCCGCCCCACCGCCGCGAACCGCCTGCCCGACCGGCTAAGCGCTTCGGTCTGACGTAACAAGCCGGTCAAGACATTGACACTGAAACTCCAGGGCGAGCGATGCACTGGGGGCGTGGCGGAGAGTGGCGGGGCGGGGCCCGCCATTGTATGCTAAACTGCTTTGGTTTCACGCGCGAACCATGACCGCCCGTCCCGGAGGCCGCCACATGAAGGATTTACTGCAAAAAGGGCCCGCCACTCTGACGGCGCCCGGCGTGCCTGGATTGGCTACAGCCTCATTTCCTCGTTATTCGGGCGGTAGCATCGGGGAGTGTTCTCTCTCGAGTACCCCGACAATACCATGTAAACGTGATGAGACCGGGGGGGAGGGGGGGGAGGGGGAAGATGACCCGGCGCACAAGACCACAGTGTCAGTGATCCCGGATCCAGAAGCAAGTTGAGTTAATCCAGAGCTAATCATAATCAAACCTACAATTTGGGCAAAAGTTATTTCTCTTCTACTGTCTCCTGCACTAAGCGGTAGCAAATGAGCCGAGACAACAGGCGCACGGTCGTCGGGCAACGTGTCATTTACGAGACGCCCATCTTGATAGATTTGACGGCGTCAGAGGTGCGGAGTGAGTCGTCGCGTCCAGCCTTCATGAGTTATGGTGGTTCCAGTGGACGTCAGCGCCGCTAGAAAGAGGGAGAGAGAGAGATAGAGAAAAGGGCGGGGGAAAAGAGCTGGAAGCTTCAAGACTCATCATTCTCACGTTCCCACTTGCTGTGCACGAAACTTGTCGGTTGTCAGACAGTTCAAATAATAATTGACACAAGTCTCGCGGGAGCCTCAACTGCCAGTGCCCCGCGCTGCCGTTCGGCCTTCCAGCGCGGATTGGATGGGATGGGACAGGATCCCCGTGCATAGCCGCCCCGCTAGCACAGACGGCCAAACGTCAGCACGGCGTTGTTTTCGATGTCTCGAAACGGGGCGCGCCGTTTTCGGGATGTTGGCAGCACTGGCGGCCCTGTTTGGCGGCACTGCGAGAGCTCGGACGCCGACCGTGTCGTGCTGAACGTGTATTGCCTGCCGTGCGCTGGCCGTATGCTGGCCGTGCGTGTGGGGGCGTGCGCAGGGCGTGTGCTGACCGCATGCTGACCGTGTGCCGACCATGTGCTGGCCGTGAGCAGGCCGTGTGTTGGTCGTGTGCTGGCCGTGTGCTGGCCCTGGCCGTGAGCTGAACGTGTGCTGACCGTGTGTTGACCGTGTGTTGACCGTGCACCGGCCATGTGCTAGTCGTGTGCTGTTGGCCGTGCTGGCGGTGTGCTGGCCGTGTGCTGACCGTATTCTGGTCGTGCGCCGGCCTGCAGCGTGTTGAGCCGACGGGTAATGAGGCGCCCGTGTCCCTTATTACGTTAATTTGTTGCAAAGAGGCGACGACCCGAGGCGTTCACCCCTGGATCATGTCAGTAAACCCGAGAGGACATCTTGCAGGGCTTCTCTGGGCGGGCTGGAGGGGACGATATCGTTTAGACATTGAAAAAGCATCGCCAGGGAGAACAAACTTAAAATTATATTTTGTTTTGTCGCGCTGACAAAAAAACATTCCTCAGCCGCCATCCGGGTGCTTTTAATTTCGTTGACATTGAACCAGTTTCGCAGATTCCTCTCGGGCCGACGTAAACCAGGACACCTTACGACGTATCCGCTACTCGAATGAAGCACACTCGCCGGGAAAGGTCATTGACTCTCTTTGTATTTAAGCGAAATAGCTCGTGTACTGGTCCCGGCCGGACAGGTTCGCGCGGGGGTTCTTGAAAATAAACCACCTTTTCTTCGAGGAATGCACTGTAAACCAAATTTTACGACGGAGGTAATTGCTGACCGAGCGACAAACTGGTTGACATAATGCAGGCACCCTCCCTCCCTCTCTTGCCTTCACTCAGAAATGACTGACCAAACCCAGATATTGCATCACGCTCTTCACTGAGGATATCAAACAATTATCACTTACTTGTTGTGGCATTTGTTGCCATGTTTGGTTTGACTAATATAGTATACATTCTCTATGTTTTAAACTTGGCAGTATCAACATTTTTTTTTAAACTTATTCAAATTTTCGCAAATGCACAGGATCACTTCCGGGCATATCCTTTTGAGCAGCCAGCAGCTGCCCAACCCTGTTCGAGTACTCGGCCATAAAGCGGCACAGTTTATATGACGAGAGAGGGTAACGGTGCCCGATTCCCATTCGCAGCCATAAAACGAGTGAGTGTGTGTGCGCGTGAGTGCGCGAGTGTGTGTCTTGTGTGATGTGTGTGACCCTCCGAACCCAATCCCTCCGTCCCGTGTCACTGCGGCCGTGTAAACAGAGCAACCTATTACTTAACGCGGTGACACACGACACATTACCTCCGTTGCCTACCCCCTCCCACCCACTGCGGGACCTGAGCCCCGGACCGTCCCGCCATCGCCACCGCCCCGCCCTTCCCTCTGCCAAAGAGGAGATCAGAAGAAGAACAGGTTTCAGGAGAACACATTCTGTCTCAGCGTGGCGTGCTGGGCGTCCTGGTCCTGCTGCTCTGCAGACCCGCCGGCCCGCAAAATTATATTTGCTTTTTTCTCTCCTTTCTTTTCTTTCATTTTTTCTTCACCCCGCCCCATTCCTTTTGCTAAATCTCGAGAGTGGATATAGCAGCCCTTTAAAAACAACGGTATGGGGGCCGAAGAGCGACGCGACTGCTGGAGGTCCGCTCCGCCCGCTGGAGTCTCCAGCAGAGAGGATGAGGCCGCCACCCGAGTACGCGGGTCCGGAGGAGGCGGAGAGCGGCTCGCGGGCCGACGGGGCTGAACCAGTCTGCGGCAGCGGCGGCCGTGCGTCAGCGGGATGGGGTCGTGAGTCGCAGACAAACTGTTTGTTGGAACAACAGGGGTGCAGGCTGCCGGCGGCGGCGGCGGCGGCAGCCTCAGCACAAATTATTAATAACGCGCCGGTCGATAACTCACAATCAGGTCGCGCTCGCGGGAACTTATTTGTGAAATGGACGTGCGCGCGGGGGTACCCCTCCCCGCGTGGCGGGGCGTGGCGGGGCGTGGCGGGGCGTGGCGAGGCGTGGGGGGCCGGCGCGGCACTCCACGGGCACAGCGGCGCGCACAGCCCGGCCCGGTATTGAGCAGAAGAAGGACAGAACCGGTTTGTCGCTGATCTCCTGACCGGCCGGCCGGCCGGCTCCGTGGCCGAGGGGCGGCGCGGTGCGGCCGCGGGGGCCTAGACCCAGACCCTAACCTAGACCCTCACCGCCTCCTGCTCTGGCAGCGCCGGCCGGCGCGGCGCGGCGCTCGGCCGGTCCGAGGCGACCTGGCGCGATCCAGTTGTTCCACCTCATCGTAGTGTAACACGGGCTTCGATTGCAACCCCCCCCCCTCCAGTCCCTTCGTGTGTATTTATTTACGGCCACGATTCTCATGACAGCGCTCCAACTCTCTCGTTGCCTTCTTTATCTGCCTGCGGACCTCGCCGCACGCACGCGGGGTCGCTCTTCGGCCCCGCCACCACGACGACCACCCCGAGCGCGAAACTCTCATTCAAATAACTCAAACCCAGTTTTGAAATATAACGCTCACCAAAGCATTATTCGTCGGGCGAAAAATAAATTTATCTGTCTTCATGTTTGAGATGGATCATTCTCCATTTACGCACTTTACTCCGGTTCTCGCGTATCCGGCGGCGGCGTCGTGTGGGCCGAAAGAGGTATGTTGTCAACGTCCGGAGAGGAGAGAGAGAGGGAAGGCGAGTCGCTCTCCCCTCTCTCCCAGCAGGTGGCGGGGCGGGGCGGTGGCCAGACGTACGGAACGTCGGAACGAATATGCTTATGAGCCAGAGATAATTCCCCTCCGAGATCAGCAGCTCAGGCTCCAGGCTGCCCAGGGTGAGGAGGGCCTCCGTGGGCGCAACGGAGCGCCGGCGGAGCGGGCAGCTCAGCAGCAGGGCACTGGCCTCCGGGCTGTGGGTGGAGGAAGTGTGTGTGTGTTAGTGTGTGTGTGAGTGTCCGCGTGCGCCCATCGCTCTTATCACACCGACTAAGGCGGACGGAGAGACACTAAATCAACTCCTCCTAGAACACAACACACACTCACGCAAACACACACACACGCACACATACACGCACACTCTTTCACATTCAGCAGCGGCCAGCAGGGAGATGGGGACCTCGCGCCGCCACAGCCAATTCCCGCAGAGAGATAAAAATGTAGCCAAAAGTGGTGCGCGGTGCGTGGGCCCGCCGGCGCGGGGAGGCGAGCAGCACCCGCCCGGGGCTGCCGCTGCTGCCGCGCCGCCCTGCTCCGGACCGTTTGGCCCGGGTGGTCCGCCGCGAAACCAGCGTCTTGCCTGCTGCTCTCCTTGCTCAGGGGATCATCCAGAAAGTACGTCGTCCGTTGTTATTCGCCTTGGTCCAGCTTCAGCCTCAGCAAGCAGCTCTCGTAGCGCCTGATGGGTAGGCAACATCTTGCCTTGCAGAGCATGCGCGTACGGCGGGGCGGCCTACCCCGAGTCTTGCAGGCGCCGAAGCCCCCGTAATTTGCCGAATGAATCTGAGAAGAAAACGGACGTGCAGTCTGGAAGACCACGACAGTCCGCCCGTCGTTTGCCGTTAAGAAACTGTGACAAGTTCAGTCCGTGGAAGCAGCTCTTGTAGCGCCTTGTGGGTAGGCAACATATTGTCTGCAGTGCATGCGTGTACTGCTGGGTGGCCTACCCTGAGTCTCGCAGGCGCCAAAGCTCCCGTAATTTGCCGAAATAAATCTGAGACAAAAACGGACGTACTTTCCGGACGATCCCTTATCTCGTCGTTTTGAATATATGGAGCAGAAGGCGAGGTGCGGGGGCCAAGCAGCTCCACCTGCCCACACTCCTCCGCTCCTGAAACAAAGTTACGCCTTCCAGGTTGAAACAAAGAAAAACACCGAGTTGACCCAGAGCACTTTGTATCGACTTTTTCCGGCTTTCTCCATATTTTACGGGAGTTGCCTCACACATATCGCCGTGCTGCATCAGCAGGCTGGCCTGCAGGCCTTCCAAGATGTAAACACCCCTCGGTCATCTGATTTATATATACCTGGGCTGCTTTGCGCGATTTTCCACCGCCGCCGCCGAAAAAAATGCCGTCTGGTCCTTACAGCAGGTTGAGCGGGTCCGACCCTCGCCCGCCCTGTCCCTGTCCCCGTCCTGTCCCGTCGGGGGAGGAGGCCACCTTGCCCCAGATCCAGGGCGACCCGCCGCCGGTATGCCCCGCCGGCCCGGGCCGGGGTGCCACCCAAAGTGTCGGCAGCGTCACCTGACCAGGGGCTGCCCGCCCAATTACATCATATCGACAATAAACATCGATAATAAACGCACCGACGCGTCGTTGCAATCGCGGCCGTTATGATTAATAATAACTTTGGCGAAATGAAAGCGCGCAGGTTGCTGCTGCTACTCATGACCCAGGTCTGGCCCGCATGCATTAGATCTGTCAGTCGATACACAGACAGCGGAGCAGGGGGAGGAAGGGGGGAGGGGGCTAAAAGGGCGAGATGCAGCTCGGACCGCTTTCATTCAAAAACCCGCCACCAGCCCCCCCGGGAGCTCGCGCGCAAGCTTGCACCGGGCGCGGCGCATAACTCGAGATCAATCTACGCTCGAGTAATTTCTTTCATGATTAATAAAAATAAAACGAGAAAATAAAAGGAGCAGGCAGGCGACGTGCAGTAATTATGGCGCCTGAAAACACACCATCCGCGCCGCGTATAATCCGGGCCAGTGCGAATATGAGCGACAGGTGACCAGGGCCGCGCACCTGCAGTCGCTGCAGCCGTGCACGGCCCCGCCCCGCCCCGCCGCACCACCTCTTCTTTTGTCTCGACTTCGCGGATCAAGACATCTCGGTGGCTCGCCGTTCGCCGTGCGGGATGCCTCTCTATCTCTCTGCGTTTACTTTGTAATTGCCGGGTGTCGAGCAACTTCGCTTTTTTACATGCATCGCAAAGGTAATTTCATACTCGCAGAGACGAGCGCGGGGGAGCGAAACGCGAACATGCTTGACAGATGCCTCTTACGCGCCGCAGCGGCTTGTAGCGCCACGCGATAGCTTCAATATTTTTTCCTCTCACTCTCTGTTCGCCATCTCTCATCTCTACTTTTTTTCTTTTTATAAAAATTTTAATTTTGCTCACACACACGTTTGTTTTGTTTGCACAGAGTGGCTAACCTTCTATAGGACGGGGGGAGGGGAGGGACGGTTCAGTGTGTCTGTGTTTCGGTAGAAGGGATAGCAAGAGCGCGCCGCCTGTCTTCTTATTTTTTACCGCGTTCACGTGGGTCTTGATCGATTTTTCCAATGCGGAAACGGGCGGGAAAACGTCGAAAACGTTCCATCAGAAATTATTAGGCGGTACGGCGCGAGTATCCCCTCCCCCTCCCGCACGACTCGCTGTTGCTGTGTCACGGGCTATCTTCAGTAATAATTAACACCGCCTAATCTATGCTCGCTTAATGGAGGCCCACGCGTTCGGATGAACAGATGAATTAACGACTAATTCCCAGCTGTCACACTAATGCGTACCAATGCGAAGGCGTGGCGATGGGCATGAGCTGCCATTAGGACCAGGACACGCCAGCACGGCGAGTAGTATGCTTACCGTCGTATGTCTGCATCCCCGGGCCTAGTTAAATTTGGGGCGACTTTTTGAAGACCCATAGGATCGTCTAAACGCAAACGTTCAAAGAACGCGTTCGATATGAAGAGGCTGCCTACCCCGCGAGCGGCGGCCGCTGCTGCTGCGTCTGCCAAGTACGGCCTTGACGGTTTAAACGTCCTTGGAATCCATCTCACCACACGGACGAACCTGGCGCTGCCTCCCAGGTCCCCTCCTTCTGACGAACAACATCGCCGTTCGTCCTAACGTGTGGCAGCGCGGCAAGTATGGAGAGAGACGGAGAGAGAGAGAAAGAAGTGGGAGGGAAGGAGAGGCGAAAGAAAGCTCACGCGGCCTGGACTCGCGGGGCCCGCGGGGCAGCGTGTGGCGGCGGCGTGGCCCGGCGTGCCGCGGCGTCGTCACCGCGGGACGCCAGATTTGCAAACAATGACCGACTAGCGGTTCACCCAATCGCGGACGAGACAAAGTCGGGAAATACAGTTTTGGACGGCTTTCGCGATGTGACATGCGCCGGCAAAACTCGTCGTGGTCGTTGTTGTATAGTTTCGCTTTTCGCCGCCGCCGCTGTTGCTTGCCTCTGGCTCCGCTGCGCCGATGTGCACATGTTTAGCGAATGATTACCTTGATGAACACGCGGGCCGGACACGCCGTGCGCGGCGGCGACGACGGCAGAGTCCAGTCCGGACAGGAGGGCTTGATGCGTCGGGGAATCGATTTGCGGTTAACGAGACGTCGTTATATCATTCCGGAGCGATTACTGCCCCGTCGACGCCGTCCTTCGGCGACAGGCGCGGCCCTGCGCGGCCCCTTGCGCGGCGACGGCAAAAACAAAGAGGAGCGACTACTCCCGGCCACCGCACCGCCACCTGCTTCATAGAGGGCGCTTTTGTCGGTTTCCTGCCGGGCATTAAAGTCGCCCCCTTCCCCTTCGCCCCCTGCCAACCTCACCCGACATCCACTGAACCTTCACCCCGCCCGGCCCCGGCGCGGCCCGGCTCAGGTCGTCCTTCCCATTAACGACCGGGGTGTTCGACGGGAGGCTCTGATTAAGGAAGCGAGGCGGAGATCAGACCACCACATCCCCTGGAGGGGGAGCGGCCGGAAGGCGGGGAGGGGGCGTATCGATTTTCCTTTCGCCATATATTTCGATACGAGCGCCGCCGCCGTCCTTTTTTCCTCCGGTTGCCGTGTGATTATCATTACAATGCACTCATCCTTCCTTCCGAGCCGGTGAGGGGCGGCGGTGGCATCTCAAGGAGTCCGTCGTCGCCGCCGGCGCGCGCGGGGTTCATCCCATAAAAGCGAGACCGCCTGAGGACGCGCCCGGCTCATGCGGACCATATTTAGCAGTATTGTGTGAATCGGCGACACCGCGCCGGCGTGCAATGCCCTTGTGCGACGGGGCGGGGCGGGGCGAGGCGGGCTCTCTTGAAAGAAAGAGACCCAGGCGATCAGCCCGCAGACGTCATAAATCATCTTCCGCACAATAGGCTGACCCACATGTCGTCCTGCTTGCTTCCAGGTGGCAGCCCTCACGGCGCTGCTCGCGCTGCAGGCCTCGGCCTACACCCTGTTCAACACGCAGCCCTACTATGTGGCCAAGCCCGTCGGCAGGAACACGCAGGTAAGTGGTAAAGCCGCCCCCCTGGCGCAGAGAGCGAAGAGCGGCTGGAGAACAACAAATGAGGGCAAATGAACGACCCACCACTCCTCCCGCTGCAACCCGCAACCGACTTCCCCCTCCCCCCTTTCTTTATATGTCTTCTCAGGTGTTTGTTTGTGTGTGCCAAACCTGTCGCCCTTCGACGCCGTCCTCCTCGCCCCACTCCCTCCTCCACCAACTTCTTCTCCCCCTCGCCCTTTTTAACTTTCGCAAACGCGGGCAGATACCGAGGTGCGCACGTTTCACCGGTCTAAACAATGTGGTAATTCAATTTAAATTCAAGCTTCCAACCATTTTTCTGTTGCTTTTCTTGATTTTTCATGGACTACCCCTCGATTTCCCCCAAAATTTTCTTCCTCGGATTTTCTCTGATTTATATCGATTTTTTTCTGATTTTTTTTTTCTGTTTTGTTTGAGTAAAGTACCCTTCGGTCTAACCAGACGGCGCTTGCCCGCGCTCCCCTCTGTTGCAGCCCCAGCAGTGCCAGTCGCTGCCCAGCCCCGTGTTGCTGTTGGCCGAGCGCGCGTGCGGCTCCCCGGGCGCCCTTAGCGAGATGCCCATGGTGGTCGTCGCCCAGGACTCGGTCCAGGTGGTGCGCGACGGCCAGGCCCAGGTGCGCGTCGCGGCCCTCAACTCGCAGCTGCCGTACGCCAGCGTGGCGGGCCCGGCCCTGCCGCAGGTGAGTGCGCGCCGCCGGGGTATAGGCAACCCATCGGGCCCCACCTGAACCTCCCCGCCACTCACCGACGCCCTCGCTCTCCTCCTCCGTCCGCAGGGTGATGTGCAGGCGCTCCGCGCCGTGCGCGTCGAGCTGCGCCAGCCCGTGTACATCTCGTCGCTGCAGAGCACGATCCCCTTCCCCGACTCCTTCATCGTGGTCCACGGCGTGGACGGCGGCGCCGCGCCGCTGGCCATCCGCACCGTCCTGGCCCCGGTCCCTGCCGGCACCGTCCTCTCGCCCGCCCTGCCCATCGCCATCAAGGTCCTGTACGCCGTGCCGCTCGACCCCTTCAACGCCGCCCTGCAGCACCAGAGGTTAGTCTGCACTCGCCATAAGGACGCATCCCGCTCCCTTCGTCCAGCCCAAACTAACGGTTTCTCCTTCTGCCCAGGCAACCAGTGTTCAACAACTACTACGAGTCCAACTTCTACGCGGACGCCCCTCTGTACCAGCCCCAGCCTGCCCTCCCCTCCGACTACCTGGGATACGGTCTCGGAGAGCAGCAGCACCAGCTCCTCCTGCCCCAGCGCCAGCCCCAGCAGCAGTTCCAGGTGCACTTCCAGCCCAGACCCCAGTACCAGGCAAGCATTGCAGATTTCTCGACAAAATAATAAAAATAGAAAGAGAGTTTAAAAGGTTTTTGATCTACTTAAGTTTCGACGTATGAAGTTAATGTTGTTGGGTTAATTTTGTGAATTTTACTTAAACTTTCAGATTCAACAGTTGCCCGCCCAGCAGTACCCCTCCCAACAGTACCCTGCCCAACAGTACCCGATCCAGCAGCAGCAGCCCCAGCAGACGCCTACTCAGCGCCCTCCCCTGCCCCCGGTTCAGAACGTAGGCACGCAGCAACAGAACATCCAGCAGCAACAGCAGCAACCCTTCGGCCCGCCCCAGGCCGTCCAGGCTGACGGCTCCAACAAGCCCGGCGCACCCATTGTCACCATCCTTGACTTCCCGTCCGCCGTTGCTACCCCCGACACCCTCTTCTACCAGCCTGAAGACCCCGAATCCGAGCTCGGCAACAGGCGGCCTCCCCAGGTTCGGAACCAGCCCTGGAAAGGG
The DNA here is from genome assembly GCF_000697945.3 of Frankliniella occidentalis. Taxonomy (NCBI): domain Eukaryota; kingdom Metazoa; phylum Arthropoda; class Insecta; order Thysanoptera; family Thripidae; genus Frankliniella; species Frankliniella occidentalis. Next base: position 152,821 of record NW_026267420.1, on the reverse strand, counting down.
GTTTCTTTGACCACCAGTTAACCCTTTTTCTAAATTTACCGACCTCTGTTTTCGCACTTTGTGTTTTTTTTCGCAGGCTGTTAGCCCCGCCGGTATCGTGCAGTCCACGCAGCCGCAGCCCAACCTGTCCGTGTTCGTCAACTCCAAGGAGTCCGCCATCCTGCAGGGTCTTCGCGACGAGTCCGAGAAGCAGACCGCCAACCGCCTGGTGCAGGCCGGGCTCAGAGGGTTGCCCGCGCCCCGGCCCCAGGAGCAGGTCAACCCGGAGCTGGAGAGCGTGTCCGTGGACGCGTTCAGAGCGTCGCGCAGCAGCGACGCCAAGGACGCCCCCAAGGCGGACAAGGCCACTCCGGCGAACTGAAGGCGCTGCCAGTGAACCCGCCCGGCGAGGCGGGGGTGCATCGTCCTGGAATATAAAGACGTTGTCGTGGTCGTTGTTGTGAGGACTTGATGCGCCTTCAGGCGCGGAACTACTGATCATGGGGTGGGAGGGGAGGGGAGGACCCTGACGTCGTCTCAATGCGAGGTGCTCGACGAGGTGCTCGCCTCGACACGGTGTCCGGGAGCGACGTCTCTCCACCGCCGCTGCGCGGTCGTCTAGGAGGGGAGTCGCCGGCGAAGATCGCAGGCGCCACAGAACGGCGCGGAAATCGGCCCGGTAAAAAGTGAAGTTTCTCCCCCCTTCTCTCCTTTCCCTCGGAGCATACGCAGACGATTCTTCATGACATTTAGCGCAGTAAATGCAGCAACCCTTCGGTTATCACTTCAGAGCGAGAGACTAGAAAAAATTAAATCTTTATTACATTAGTTTTGTGTAAAGGGCGTGGAACATCTATGTCCTACTGAGAAATCGTTTCAGTGTAATTATTCTTATGAGACTAGTAATGGGCAGCTCGTAGCCTGAGCACCCATAAAGTTACCCAAGATCCTTTGCAACATATCTCTTGAAAGGTTTCGTGTTTTATGCCTCAGTAGCAAGTAGCTCTATTGGCAATTGATGGGCGCGGAAGTGTAAGATCCATCAGTTGGAGCAAGGGAGCGCTTCAAGTGATTTAAACCCTCAAAAAGTCTTCTCCAACCAGTATTTTCATGTCTTTAATCCTCCAAAGCGATTTAAGAGGTTTCTATTGTTTCTAGGTAAGGAGCCGCCAACTGGCGCAGTACGTAACAAAGTGGCATTTATTGGATAATTTGTCCACTTTCTCGTTTAGAAAGACAAACTAGGTTTAGATTTTTATCATGATAGTTTGGCGTACGTACCATGTACGAACCTAGCTATCTTTAGGTACATGTACAAATAAACCTGTTTTTAAGTAAGCTCGTTTGTAATTCGAAATTGTTTATAAATAAAAAAGGACAAAACAAGCTTTGCAAGTTTGGCCGAAATTCAACCCCCTCACACCTCAGAGACTCAAACGCACGCCCTATACTCACGGACGTCAACCAGGCTCGTGAGACACGGCGTGAAGCCAGCGCGCGTGCGTGCACTGCGTGTACAAGTACTGCACTCATGCGTGCAGCCTGGCTGCCTAACCTAGCGGAGCATAAGGCAGAGTGACAAAATATATAAATCCTACGTTTCATCCAAAATATTAGTAGACTAGCATCAGTTTTGAACTTTGAACACATGACTTAGGTTCTACAGTAGAGCAAAGGGTCAAGTCAAAAAAGAAAGATGCATTGTATAAAAGTGGTACGGGTACCTTCAAAGGACAACACTAACATGCTGTTCACTGGGAAACGTTTTTCTCCCAACTTGACACCATACTTACCTACTTTACGACCATCGATATTATTATGTTTTTTACATGTCGTGAGGTTAGCAGTGATGATGTCTAAAACCAACACGGCGTTGTAATCGAGACACTCGTGACTAATACGAGACGAAAAACGTGCGACATGATAATGCAGTCCTCTACCCGCATGCCTGCGCCGGTGAAGAGGGCAACCCATCGTACATCTCGTGCGGCTGGGCGGCGGATGAGCAAGGGGAAGGAGCTGTACCTACCAGGCCGTTGAAATGGAATGGTGAATACTGGAGTCGAGTCACAGTGGGGAAAAACGAGTCAACAGTTTAGGCGGCGGATGCGACACTACCTGCCCGGAAGTGGGGAGCGGAAGACTGACCGGAAGATGGAGACGATCGTTTAGTCGTTGTTGAGTGAGCAAACGCAGCAGCGTCTTTCCCGGTCTTTCCTAGCTCCGCCTCCGCCGCCGTTCTCTCCAGTCATGTCGAGCAGGGCGACGACGACGCCCAGTTCCAGGCAGTTCTAGGTTAGAGTCGGCTCGGCTTGCGGAACTCGCTGAATCGGTCGGGCGCTCACCCCTTGTATCAGACGCCTCTCATGACCGACCAAGAACGGCCCTCGCGGGTGTTACGGAGACTCCCACCTAATCCGAGGAAAAACACAATAGAAAGCAAAAGAAGAGGCTCCTCCTCCTCGCCTCACCGCGCCCCAGCGAGCCGTTGTGACGAGCATGACGAGCTGCCGGCAGACACCCGGGAGGGGTCCAAACACGGAACGGAACACACTCACGCGCGTGCTCGCGCCCATCCTGCAGCACGCACGGCGCCCGGTAACGCACGCTGCTGCGCCGTGACGTCAGGAGGAAGAGGGGTGACGTCCTCGAACAATGGAGTGCGGCTGACGGCGGCTGTTGACAACGACGACGACCCTAACCAACGGGCGTCTTCGGTTCGGTCTCACGACGCTCCTGACTCGTATGGCATGGAGGTCGGCAACCCGTCGCACCGTTTCTTTACCTATCCGTTGGCCATCTCCGACCGTCGTTCCCTCCGTACTCTTGGGTCCGACAATCAACGCAAGACGTCAGCGCTAGAGTGGCTGGGGCGGGGCCGGGCGGTCGTCGGGGAGGTCGATTTTTGCAACACGGGGTCTGGCGCGCAGAAAATTGATGGGACCCCCGAGGTGCCGTTTTTAACGGTCGCCCGCTTGCGCTCGCTTCCCTTGAACGAGAGCGGGGTGGGACAGGACAGGCGAAGGCGGGCGGACATTTCGGACCCGCGCGTGCTGGGCGTGGCGGGCGGGACGGGGCGGGGGGCGGGGCGGGGCCGTCTGGCTGGACAATACGTGTGGTGTGTGTGGGGGCGTTTGCGGGCCAGCCCCAGCCCACCGGCGGGTGATGTTGAGTAAGGCAGGTGCCGCTCGAATCGAAAGTCACCCTCACACAAACACATGGATTGGGCAACCACCCTCGCGCACACTCACACACACGCACACACACACGCACACACACACACATGCGCGAGTGGGGCGTGGCGACGACGCGGTTCGCCGCTTGCCAGAAAAGACGCGGCACGGCGGGGGATATATCGGATCGGTTCGCCGAACGCCCCCCGAGTGAGTGCCGACGGTCCCGACGGCGACGCCGCCGCCGACGGCCGCGCAGATACCGCGCGTGGCCCTCCGTATCTCAATATCAATCGCACGTCAAGCGGCACCACTGCTTACGGTCCCGCCCGCTCAGCCCGCTCAGCCGCTCTCAGCCCGCCGGACGGACGGAAAGATCAAGAGAGAGAGGGGAAAAAACCGTGTTCTAGTTATGTGTTATTACGCGATCGTGAGTGAGGGAAAACAATCAAACGTCATATCAAACGTAACACATTTCTTTTCATAGTGTGTGTGTGTGTTTGTGTGTTGTGCTATGGTTTGAGGAGCCCACCCACAACGATGAGTTGTGTGATCGTTCCTCTACAGCTACATACTGGCTCTTCGCTCGCGCTTAAAATAGAATAGAAAACAAGCGGAAAGAACCGGGTGGAAACGGATCTAGGTCAAGTTTTCCGCGGGACGGGACATGCGCGCATGCGTCCGTTGCCCTGCTCGTGAGATATTCGCGGAACTGGACTCGCTTAACAGCCTAGCGGCAGCAATCACTTAGCACAGCGCCGCGACGCGACAGCCCGCGGCCCGAGGGGACTCAAACTGATCGACATAATCGATTTTTGCCTGGAAGAGCGCCAAATGCACGGTTGTTGCTTCACTCGCGTGCAACGATAAGGAGAAAAGAGGGGAGGACGATAGCGTTGCTGCCGGCACCGCGTGTAACTCCTCGAACGGAACGGCGCCCACACAGTGTTATTTTGGTTTGTTTCCCAACCGTGCACACGCGGGCGCCGGCCCAAAATCACTCGGAAACTACTTCCTATCCGTCGTGACTTAACGGATTTATCCAGCGCGCACGGCACCCGCGCAGAAACGGTTGAGGGGGTGGGGGGGGGGGCGAGAGGAATTGCATTACATTTTTTTCCCACTTGCTGCGGTTACACACACAGCGCATGGTGTGTCCTATCCGGCTCATACATGTGTGGCCCGGGACAGGGCAGGGTGGGGGAGCGAGGCCTGAACACGGAAAAAAATGAATTGGTCGTCAGAACTAAATATTAGTTAATTTCGTGACAATCGATCAAAAAATTGTTGAGGTAACTAATAATTCGTTGTCAGGACCAAGATTAAGTTGCCAGAGCCAAGAGTTGGTCGCTAAAACGAAACACGTTTGCTGCAGGA
>NW_026267420.1:141377-148242 GCF_000697945.3 Frankliniella occidentalis | reverse complement strand
GGGGGGGGGGGGGGCACCTAAGGGCCACGCAGTGATGTTTGAAATGGACCGCATCAAAAGGCAGTGCACGAAAAGAAGAAAAACTAGCATTAAAACTGGACCATATCCCACTCGGTATGGGTCGCTTTTGCTCTGGCCGGTCCGGTATCGGGTGCCAGTAGCCCGGTGGCCTTGCCGGAGCGGGGGAGCGGGTGGGGCCGCACGGTATATACCGCTCTCTTACTGTGCTCGAAAACGTCGTCGTCGGGGGAACCAGAGCCGCGCTAGCGCGCAGGGGCGCAGGAGGAGGCCGGACCTGGCGTCGGGACAACGGAAGTGGATTACAGCGGATTACGTGCGATCGGAATACTAGAGAGGGGCGCGGCCGGCGTGTGGCGTACGCCGCCCACTGTGGCCGGCGGGCGCCAGCGCCTGTCGCCGCGCGGTCTGGACCCTGCGATATGGGCTACTAGGACAACGTGTCGGTGTGGATGAGAGGTCAATGAGAGCTCCGCAAGGTGTCAATGACCATAGTCTCACCTTGCGGGTCCTGTGCCGCCGGCCGCTGGAGGACCAGACCTTGGCCCTCGTCGCAGGCTAACGCGCGCCTGCGATCGAGGAGTGAGTCCCAGGTAGGGCTGTGCGATATCACTATATTTTGATATCGATACGATGTCGTCTGATATCGGACGATATCGACTTCTCAATACGATATCGATATCGAAATATCTAGGTTGCTCGATAGTGAGATATATCGCTCTATATATCGACCATTTTCCAACATATCGTTTCTCGATATGGTTCGATATTGCGATATAACTCGATGTGTTATCGAGATTCGATTCGACGCATCGAGTCGATATCGACGTACGTGGTCGATATCGTATCGCGAAATCAAAATCTGGATATCGCACAGCCCCAGTCCCAGGGTGCCCGGAGCGGCGGGGTGCGGCAGCGTGCGGGCCATACGGGCTCTCCCAGCCGTTATGGCGTTTCCTGGTGTGTAACTCGGCGTCACAAACACCTAATTACCGTGGAAAGGCGCTCCGTGTGTTTGGGATCGGCTGGTGAGCGAAGCCTCCGCACCGCCGCCGGCAGGCCAGGCCGCCGTTAAACCACCGTCGTGCGCGTTCGTTCGTTACCGGCCGCGCATGCGCCACCATGTCCCACACTATAAAATACAAAACCGCTTCGCCGATGGTTATATATTTTTTTAGAGTCGCCTGACTCGCCGACGTCAAATAGATGTCTGAATTAGGAGCGTACGCGCCTGCTTTCGCGATGATGCCTATTGCCTGTAGCAAATGGAAGACTGCGCTGCTGCTGCTCGCCCCTCCGAGAGGCATTGCTGCAACGTCCATCTTTTACCCCCTCCGCCTGCGGATCGAAAGAGTTATCGACTGGACTGATCAAACGCCCCACTTATTTTTTCTTCCTTTTAATATACCGCGTAAACTTTGCAAGCAAGCAAGCAAGCTGCAGACCGACTTACGCTTTCAAGTCGAGTTTCTTTCAAAAATAAAATAAAATAAATTTATATATTTGCAGAAGAGCAGTTTCTTCCCCCCATGAGCCGCCGCCAGTCGGAGTCGCGCGCAAGCAAGCCCCAAGCGGAGCGTGAAAGTGTCCTTGAACCTGTCTGTCTGCCGCACCTCTCCCCTCCCCGCCACCGCCGCTCCCCGCCTTGTGATGTCACTGAGTGCATCGCTCGCGCCATCCGGCGGGGAGGGAAGCGAGGGGAAAGAGGGGAGGGCAATGATGCACACCGCTGCACTGCCATTCAAGGTTATGCGTATAGCTCTCTCGCTCTCTCTCTGTCGGTGTTTTCCTTTTCTTTCTTTTCCTAACGCGCCACGTCACTTTCCTTTTCGACGCGCCCGCTCATCTCGTCGCTGTATAGGTGGTGTCGTTTGTGAAGCAAGTCACTCCGAGTACAAGGAAGGGGAAGGTGAAAGAAGGGGGGGGGTATAGAAGGAGGAGATGGAGTGAGTGGATCAATCCGGAATCAAAATAAAGAAAGGCCTCCCGGTCATTGCCGCCGTCCAACAGCGTCACGCGCGCGCGCGCGTGTGTGTTTTACACGGCGACGACTGTCCGTGGCCCCGATCCGTCGTGGACAAACACAGTGCAAGCATGTTGTCGCTATGCCGTCGCCATCCCCCCATAACCTCCCTCCACCCTCTCATGTCGTCGTCTCGTGTTTCCAGAGGTGAGAAACGCCATGGACTTCCGCCGTTGAGGTTACCTCGCCCATGGCGGACTCCGTAGTACTATACGTACTCCCGTGGCACTGCGCCGCCGCCCACCACCGCGCCCCGCCCGCGGTGCCCCGCCGACACCGACGAGGGCCGATGTTTACGCCGCCTCGGTTCAAAGAGCAATTGGCCACTTTGTATGAACTTGTGCCGGCGGGGAGGTCCCTCCCGCAGTGCGTCTTGCCCGCGCCACCTCTCCCCACCACCACCACCACCACCACCGTGATGATATCGTTTTGCAACTTCGATTTTGTCGTGTCGACATCTTTTATTTCGATATCCTTATTTCAACAACATCCCGTTATTGATTTTCTCAAGCCTTCGATCTTATCTTCTCACCTCCACGTGCCGCACCGCCCGGCCGTCGGGAAGTTGTCGCAAACTCAGATCGAATATGAGTAGTGATTGTGCTCATGTCAGTTGAGCTCGTCGTGTCACCGCCCGCCCGCACATTCTCTCCCTCTCGCCCTCTCTCAGACACAGACACAAACACCCGCACGCACACACACACACGCACGGACGGGACTGCGCCCCGGTTACATACATGCTCAGTAGGACACACTCGCGAACACCACCGTCCCCCTGGTAAGTACGTATAGTATAACGTGACCTGCTCCTTGCGCCCGCCGCATGCGCGCGACTTGGATGCTGCCCCCGCCCCCGCACCGTCCTGCTCGGTTCACTATATCACTTTCATGCGGATGCAGGGTGTGCCGAGCCCGAGTCGAGCCCGAGCCGAGCCGAGGCGCGGGAAAGAGAACCGAAGCGAATCAACGTGACCGCCGGCCGGCAACTCCGCTGCTGCTGCTGCTGCCAGCCCGACGAGAGGGAATCTGACCGCTCTGCCTCTTTACTTTTATTCTCTGGGTGCGCTTTTTATTATTTTTTACAATGTAATTGGAGGGACCGCGTTACGTCAGGACGACGACGGCCTTGCGCGCGTTTTAAGCGGAAGGTAGCGGCCGCTGGGGGGAAAGGAGCTTCCAGCGTGGGGCACACTACACGCACACACACACACGCAGTGTTGTATTGGAGTCTACCGAGCATAACGGCTGCCCAGCCCAGCGGGCCCACTGGGGTTGTTTCATCGACCACACTAAAGCGCCGACCGTCGCCATCGCAGCCCCGAGGCCGCGATTTTCGAACCTCTGCAACACCATGGACGTTATCGAACCGACGGTGTCTTCCTCAAACTTAACCCAGCCGGCCGCCCACGTCCACTACCCCAATTTCACGTCCTCCGCTCTCTCCTCTGGGCGTGCCGTTGTCGTTCGGGGATTGCATTCAAATCCGAAACATCGACGCTCCTATCGAGCACGAGTGCTACGCATATTTGGAATTTAAAGGAAGAAGTTAGGTAACGGCGAGAACGGGCGGGAAGGACTTCGACAGCACAAATGCGTCCCCCGCTTTGGGAACATCGCCCCCGAAAAAAAAGAGGGCGTTCCTTGTCCTTCTTTCCTTCCGTCACAAAGATTCTGTTCAGGACTTGTGCAGTCCCGTTCCGTTGTAACCGCTGCGGCGGTGGCCCGTCGCTCCCGGTCGAACTATTGCGCAACTAAATGCGGGTCTCAGGCCGGCGAGCATCCCATCCCCATTACACTAAACCATCGCCACTGTCCTGGGCAGGCCTGGCCGGCGCTGTCGTCGTCCAGCCCGGGGCAGAACGGCGCGCGGCGCGACGCGAAGCGATCCGACGGCGGATGCGACTTTCTCGCGGTGGGCGGGTGCAAAGCGAGGCCGCGGGGCGAGAGCAGGAGGATCAGAAAGAGATGCAGAAGAAGCAGGAAGAGGAGCAGGAGGATGATCAAAAGTAGAAGGATGAGCAGGGGGATGAACAGGAGGAGGATCAAGAGCAGGGGGTTCAAGAGGAGGAGGAGTAAGCTGATGAGCAGGCAGAGGATCAGGAGGAGAAGGTGGCGGAGCAGGAGGAGGAACAGGAGGAGGAGCAGGTGGAGAAGAAGGAAGAGGAGCAGGAGTAACAGGAGGCGGAACAGGAGGCCGGTCAGGAGAAGCAGGATCAGGAGGAGGATCAAGAGCAGGAGGGGGATCAAGAACAGGGGGAGGATCAAGAACAGGAGGAGGATGAAGAGCAGAAGTCGGAGCATGGGGAGGAGGTGGAGCAGGAGAAGGAGGAGGATCAAGAGCAGGGGGTTCAAGAGGAGGAGGAGTAAGCTGATGAGCAGGCAGAGGATCAGGAGGAGAAGGTGGCGGAGCAGGAGGAGGAACAGGAGGAGGAGCAGGTGGAGAAGAAGGAAGAGGAGCAGGAGTAACAGGAGGCGGAACAGGAGGCCGGTCAGGAGGATCAAGAGCAGGAGGGGGATCAAGAGCAGGAGGGGGATCAAGAGCAGAATGAGGATCCGGAGCAGGATCAAGAGCAGGATGAGGAGCCGGAGCAGGATCAAGAGGTGGAGGAAAGCGCAGCAGGATGAAGCTCCATCACATGCGATGCGGCGCGCCGGCGCAGCCTCCTTCATCACAGTTTATCTCACCCTATTTACCATCGCGCCGCTTCCTCGGGCGCCGCATGCGTATGGGACCGGGGGAGGAGCTCCCACGGCGGCGCCCGGCCCATCGACACGTTGGCGGGGCGTGGCGGCAGGACGGCTGGGAACTTGCACCCCGCAGACCCGTTCACAGCGCTGCAGCTGTTACGGGTCACAATTCGTCCCCGGCTCCCGATTCCCTGCGGAATCGCGCGAGTGAGAGAAGACGCAGAAGAAGGGGTGTAAGAGGCAACGTGACTAGGTCTTTTTCTTTTCACTTTTACCATATGTTTCAGTGTCTCTCAAAAACAGCTCCGGTGTTCAAGACCACCACCACCGGGGGGTGTTGTCCTCCCACGCACTCGAATCCTTGGGCGTCCGGCAGTGCGGTGCCCTGCAGCTGGGCACGCCCGCCCGCCCCGCCCAGCCCGCCTCCCTCCAGGACCCCGTCCAGCGCGCCCCGCCGCCCCCACCATCCTCCCCGCGGCCGCGGCGCCGGTCCGAGGTATAAAAGCGTCGGGGGGCCCCGGCACTCGGTCAGAAGTGCTGTACGTTGCGGTAGAGGTGTGCGTGTGTGAGTGAGTGTGTGCGTGTGCGTGATCTGTTAAACTCGGCCGAGATGTTGCTCAAGGTGAGTAAAGGTGCCTGGTGTTCTCCGTGATTGTGTGTGTCGTGCTCCCCTGAGCTGTCGTGAGATCTCGCGACTGTGCTGCCCAACCGATCATCACCAAACCGTGGATATCGCTGAATAGCAGTGTGAGCAGCAGCAAGCAAATGAGGGCGCAGCGCGGCATTTGGCCGCGAATATAGTACTGAAAACCCAAGAATGGGAATGTCGCACACTTCTTGGAGCGTGAATTGCAATTCGCCCACTTGCACAAGTAAAGGTATAAATTCTCGCACACTTGCAAGTATTATTAACGGAAATGCACATGTCTACAAGAAAGTGTGTGTCATTCCTCTTGGCTTTCCTGAGCAGGGACGCCATACACCGCAATGCGTCTACGACTTGCATCGCACCCTCGGCGACACACCGGAGGGCCTTCACGTTATCGCCCGGGGGGGGGGGGGGGTCAGAAGCACAAGTTGCTCGATCCTCGTCGTCGGCAGGGTACTTGTGCCCGAGAAGGATGTCAAGGGGATGTCGTAAAGAGACCGCGCGGGGTGGTGTGGTGGTGGGGGGATCACCCGGAGAGAACAGAGGGATGTAATGGGGATGCGCGCGTCTTATGAAACGCCGGCCAGCCTCTCTCGGCGCGGTCCAGCGAGGGCTCACCATCGTGCCCCTCGCCGGCGCGGCCAGCGTGATGCGATACGCGTGACGTAACGACAGGGACGGCCGCGTCGCTTCGTGTAAACGCCCCTACCCTCCTCGCCTCCCCGGCCCGCCGCCGCCGCGGGCTTACGGGCGGCAGCGTCCAACGGGATGAGAGGAGGCCTGCGCGCGGCTAGTTACGGTGCCGGCGGCGGCGGCGGGGTGCTTTGAGCAAGGAAGTCGCGTAAAGCAATCAGAAAATCGACAACACGGTCCGCGTGTGCGATTCGGTGCGGAGAAAGAGAGTGTGCGTGCGTACGTGCGTGTTGACCATAGGGCGGACCAGGGTTGACGTTTGCGGAAGTTGGCAACGATGCACGATTCGATGGGCACTTCCAGGGTCCATGCTCTACTCCCAGAAAAGAGTATGGTCGTGAACTCAGTTTTCCAAAGCAATCGAACACGTCATGATTTAGGACCCACGCGGTACTCCCGAGGCAAGACCCACTCGAGGCCCACCCGAGGCCCGCCACCCGTGGGAGTCGTCGCGATGGTCCCGATCCGATCGAATGGGGGCGCGGGGCGCGGGGCCGGGCCGTCGGGCCGATGATCCGATGGCCCACGCATCACATACGGGGCCGGCGGGGCCCCCTGCTCTCCGTTCGCTATTGTCACTACTCTGGGTACCCCCCCCCCCTCTCTCCCTCTCTCCTCTCTCGGTGCATCTCCGTGCCGCATTCTTCTTACCTAACAGCGCCACACAACCGAGCGCTTGGAGGAGAGGAGATTCCCTCCCGTCCGCCCCTCTCGCGAAATGATCACTGATCGGCGATACTCCACTCTCCATCGCCCCTCTCCCCCTCCCCCTTCTCTCTCTCTCTCTCTCTCTC
>NW_026267420.1:123660-141327 GCF_000697945.3 Frankliniella occidentalis | reverse complement strand
TCTCTCTCTCTCTCTCTCTCCCTCGCCGGTCCCCATCCACAAGCTCATTAAGTCGAGCATCCACAGAGAGAGGTTACGTCAGCCGAGCCCACACCACACTGCTCCTCTCCCATTCTGTGCCATCCCGACCCCATCCTCCTCGGTCGATATGGCCGCGCGCCGCGCGCCGCCGCCGCCGCGGGGACCGGGGACCTTACAACGGGACGGGACTGCAGGAAATGCAGACTTCAACGGCTCCATATAATTTCCTGATCTCGCGACGACGTGAGCTGGTCCGGCCGGCCGGTCTGTCACGTGACGGCGGGACGTGCGCGGCCCGTCATGACCCGTACGGTCTCTGTACGTGCTACGTGCCCCATTAGGCTTTTGCTCCCCGGAGAAAGTCAATCCCCACTCCTTGCCCGCGAACCCCTCTGCTGCATCGCGTGTCCGCTGCACTTTGAAGCTCCTCTTTCCTCCCTTTTGGTCTTTTTCGGTTAAGTTCCCTCTCTCTAGTTCTCTCCGCCTGAATCACATCCTACATCCCGTCCCCCGCCGCCGCCGCGCCGCCGTGGATCGCGGCCCAGTCGGACAGTTGGCACGCCCCGCCGCGTGTTACATCAAACCGAACCACGCAACGCGCAGGGGAGTGATAACCCTCGCCACGCAAACACATGTCCGCGGGCCACGGGTAGCTCGCCTGGAAACAAAACTCTGATCCCTCCCGCCTCCGGGCTTGCCGCATTTTATTGGCCCGTACGGTACGCGTCTTATAGGACAGGTGGGGGGGGGGAGGGGGGCTAGGAAGCGTCCAGCTGATTACCGTCTCGTTTCTTAATCCCCGCGCAGGACGGCCGCGAGCCCCTCCCCTCCCCACGCCACTATACGCCGCCCTACCGCCCTCCTCCCCGACAGTAAAGGCTCATCGTGATAATTTCCGGTCTGGTCCAGAGGAGGCGTGGCGTGGCGTGGCGTCGGCTTAATATCGCAGCGAGTCGCAAACGACGTCAGGCGAAGTCGTAAGGAAAGCTCATAATTGGGTACCCGGGCGGGGCGTGCCAATATCCTCCCCCCTCTCTCTACCCAACCCGCCGAACGCAACGCCACACACAACACCAAGAAGAGTGCCTTGCGTCTATATGAAATTGGCCACTTGTGGTCGCCGGAAGAGACTCGCGCGCGGGGGTCGGCGTGTGCGGGGTGAGCGCGCATCTCCTGACCTGCAACGTCCACTTTTGGACGACTGCTTCCGGTCTTCTTCATCCTCTGACGAGTTTCAAAACGGGTCGGGCTGCCCTACGACCCGTGAACAAATGGCGCCTGCAAAATGCTTGCATGCCGACCTGGTGTCTGTTGACACCCCAGGTACGCCCCCCCCCCCAAAAAAAAAAAAAAACAGGTGCTTGAAATCAAATGCATTCTCTTGAAACAAAGTGCAATCGCTCGAGTAAACTGAGTGCTTGCTTGCACCTCTTTAAATAAAGTGCACTAGATTTCAAGTGCCCCCCTTTTTTTTTGGTGTAGTGCTACCGCTGGCCGACCTGTTACCTTTATCACCACCATCACAATATCATCCGTATCGAAACATTTCGAGCAAGCGGTGTCTGATGGCCGTCGGCTCATTGCCGTCGTCAATATCGGTCGACGTCGATCTGAATCACGGGCGAGAAACTGGGCCGGGAACGGGGAGGAGGAGGAGGAGTGGGGTGTGGGAGACGGTGGTTCTCACCGCGACGCAGTTTGATGGTGACTTACAAATCGGCACGTGTTGGGTACTTTGTGTGCAGCGCGCGCGGTCTAATGAGAGGCGGGCTGGCACGCGGCACAGGAAGGAAATGATCTGCACACACTGCTCGGTCCACTTTCGCCGGCGGTGTCACTGCACCGGACCCGCGCGACGCAACTGCAACTCGTCCCTCGGATAGGTGTAGCAGGGCCTTACCCCCGAGACATTTCTATTTCTCACAAAGCGGCGCGCGAGAGAGTTAGTTGATGCTCGTGTTGAACCTTGAACCCTCCAAGTCTCCACCACACACCACACCAGCGACCAGCGCAACGGCGGCGGCGGTCTCCGGTTTACCTTCTTCTTCTTCTTCCCGGTCGCTCACGTTGCCCTTTTGCCCGCAGGTGTGCGCGGTGCTGCTGGCGCTGCAGGGCGCGGCGCTTGCCCAGCAGAGCCACCCGCAGCTGCAAGCGTACCTCGCCCAGCAGCAGCAGCTGCAGGCGCAGCAGCAGCAGCCGGCCAGGCAGCAGTACCGGCTCATCCAGGCGGCCGCGGCGCAGGCGCCACAGGTGAGTGTCGTCCGCACCGCCCCCTAGAGCTCGTTCCCGCCCTGCATCGCCGTCCTTAAAAGGCCTCCGCGGAGCTCAGCAGCAGCAGCCGCAGCAGCAGCCCCCCCAGGAATGCCTGCGTGCGGTGCGTCCTTTCGCGGCGGGAGGGAGTCCTTAACCTTTCCGTCCAGGCGGGGCGCTCCGTGCGGGCTACCGGCGGGTAATGATATCATCATCTTTTTACTGCGCGAGGCCGACGGCCATTGTGTGTGTGCGCCCTCCTCCGGGCAAACAACAACAACAACAACAACGGCGTGCTCCACCGCGGACAGCAAGACAACGGCGGCGCGGGCAACAACACCGCGAGGGACCAGCTTATTAACACCCAGTGTGGCGTTGTTGCAGAGGTACGTCCAGCAGCAGCAGTACGCCGAGGAGGACGCCGGCCCCCAGTACCAGCAGGTGGCCGCCGTGCCGCGCGCGCAGCCCCAGTACCAGCAGCAGCAGCAGCCCCTCTACCGCACGGCGCCCATCGCCCAGTCCCAGCTCCGGCTCAGGCCCGGCGCCGCTGGCCCCGCCCAGGAGCAGGAGCTCCAGAACCCCGAGGACTACGACGTGAGTACTGACTGCCTTCCAGGGCCTCTCTGAAAACAAACAAAATTAAACTCTTTTAAAATTTCGGTGAAATTGAAGATGAAATAGAAAACAGTGGTGGTGGTGTTTGTTGTATTATAAAGCCCTAGCACTGGCTTGTTCGTCGATCATCGATTCAGTTTTTTAGTAGTTCCCCCCGGGCGACGTCGGGCGCCTGGTGAGCAGGCAGTCCCGTTACGCACAGCTGTAGGGCGCGGTTGCCTACCCCGTGATCCGCAGGCGCCAAAAGTCCTGAGGTCGCCGGAATAGTATGGAAATACTATTTTAGAGTCCTAGTAACGCATAACGCTCGGCTTTACTTGTGAATAAGCATTTCGCATGTGCGTCATAATACTGCATTTCTTGTCCCCGCGCGCGGCGGCGAACGCCTGGCGGGCGGGCAGTCCCGTTACGCACCACTGTACTGCGCGCTTGCCTAGCCCTCGCTCCGCAGGCGCCCGAGGCCAATGAGAAGTTGCCAATACTTTCAGCAATAATATTTCGCGTCCACTCCGCTCACCAAGACGGCGGCCGCGCAACAAAAAAAAAAAACAATACGGCAAACTTACTCCTGAACCTTGTACCCGATCTCCTGCCGGCGAGCCCCGCCCCCATCGCGGACATCTGGCCGTGAGAGAGGCGAGGCGCGACGCGGCCAGTAATAATTAGTCTCTGACCGACGCCGGCCGGCCGGACCGGGCAGACCATAGCGCACCATAGTTAATGGACCTGGGCCCGGGAGCGCCGCGCCGCTCTTGGGCAGCACGACGGGCAGCGAGTTTTGACCGACGGCCGAGCCGACCGAGCCGACCGGTGCGGCGCGGCCGGGGCAGGGCAGGAGTGGTTATAGCGGCAGGTGTGTTGCAACATGTCGCGTACGATCTGGTGCGCTGACCTACCCGTGCCGTGCGGGTGGATACGTGAGGGAATTCCCTCTTCTCCCCCCCTCCAACCTCCTCACTTCGCCTTCTCTCGCGTCCACCACTGTCTTCTCTGTCCCTCGCGTCGCGCTCTCCGTCGTCGTCTCGCTTATCCTCCGCGCCTTGCCGGCCACGGTGTGACGTCACGGGCGTGTCGGCCCGACCCGGCCCGGCACTGTCCTACACGCAACACGACACGGGACGCGGGGCGGCCGCCGCTGCTGCAGCTGCAGGTGTCTCGTCCTGTCGGACAGGCGCGCCGGCGGCCCGGCTCACTTTCACTTGCAGCTGTTCCGCCGGCGGCGCGGCGTGGCGTGACGTCGCCGTATACTGGTTAGGGGCATAACTAACAAGGAAAGAGAGGGACGCGCGGGAGGCGAAAATGAGGAGGAAAAAAATAAAAAGAAGACAAGGCCGCGCGCGCGGGGGGCTCATCTCGCGGCGCGCTTCCCTCTTTCCGGCACATCCATCCGCGCGGCCGGCGGGCGCCTCTCATTGGGCCGGAGTTAGGTAAGAGAGCGTCGGGCGGGACTCCGGGCAGAGTTGCAGCAGGGACTACGGGCAGGGGGCAGGGCTGCAGGGACTCCAAGCAGGGCTACAGGGACTTCGAGCATAGGGCTGCAGGGACTCCCGACAGGACTACAGGGACTCCGGGCAGGGCTACAGAGACTCCGAGCAGGACTGCAGGGACCCCGATCGGGCCGGAGCGGTGCAAGCGCCCACGGGGACGACCTATACTACCTATCGTGATTTAGCGACCGGTCGCAGCGGTAGTCGGGCAGGCCACGCTGAGATAGGATCTCCCGACCCGATGTGCGGGAGTGCAATCTCCATATCCGTGTCCCACAGCCCCTCTACTCCCCCCCCCCCTTTACCCGGCGGCGCCCGTTCCTCACCCGAGCACCACTCGTGTTGCAGCCCAACCCCCAGTACCAGTTCGGCTTCGACGTCAAGGATGACCAGTTCACCAACTACCAGAACCGCAAGGAGCAGCGCGACGGCGACAAGATCACCGGCAGCTACAGCGTCGTGGACTCGGACGGGTTCATCCGCACCGTCACCTACACCGCCGACCCGAAGGAGGGTTTCAAGGCCGAGGTGACCCGCACGCCCACCGACATCGTCGTGAAGCTGCCCACCCCGCCCGCCCCGCAGCTGCAGGACGCCTACGGCCAGCAGAGGCAGCTGGCGGCCCGTCAGCAGCAGCAGCAGTACCTCCAGGTAGGCGCCAAGTCTCTAGGGATGCCTAACCCACATTTACTTCACTTCTTGGCCTACGGTCTCAAAAGGCCTCTGGGACTCCCGGACTCTTGCTAATCCTTTCCTCTCCCTTGTCAGGCTGGACCCGAGTCCCAGCAGCAACAGCAGGCCCAGCCCCAGCAGCAGCAGTACCTCAGGCCGTCCTCTGCTTACGCCCAGCCCTCCCCCGCCCAGCTGCAGCAGCTGCAGCTGCTCGCTGCCCAGCAGCGTCAGCACGGCGGCCAGCTCCTGCGTGCCGCCCCCAGCTCCTCCGCCGCCGCCCACCAGGCTGCCGCTGCCGCCGCCGCCCAGCGCGCCGCCGCTGCCCAGGCCTACTCGGCCCAAGCTTCCGACGAGCAGGCGGCGTATGCCTCCTACCAGCAGCAGTAGGGCCTGGCAGCAGAGGCCTCTAGCCCCGGCCATCCCCGGGCAGGTCGAGTTCCTAGCGAAGCTGCGCGCCGTGCTGCGCGTCCTCGTCGTGGAGGACCTTTGGAGCCAGGCGGGTTCCATTTCGGGCCTATTTGGAGCTCGTTTGGCCCCATCGATTTGGAGTCTGTGTGGAAAACGTGGTGATTTTAATGCTTCTAATTTATTGAAGTTTGTCATGGCTACTTTGGTGAAAAACAAAATCAAACGCGATTTCCATTCTTTAAGTGCCAAAGTGTCATTCGATGACTTGTTTGTTTCAGTATTGTTTGACACAACTACGTCTAGTGTTATTTAAATAATTAAAATTCCTCCCTGATGCTGGCCGTTTTACAAAAATGATGTTGAGTGTCAAATTCTTTGTGAATTTTGAAGTCAATTAGAAGGGGAAACTCCGCTTGCTCTTATTGCCCTAGAGACGTAGAAAATAAATATACTTACATATTCCTCGGTGGAGAAGATTTGACTCAAGGATTAATCAACCAAAATATGATACACTACTTGTTCTAGATTTGTTTAGTACTGTTGTACAAATATGTGTAAAGTGATCTCCTGTAACGTTTTTAACGATTTTCTTCTTGTTATCTGTCAGTATTGTTCTTCTTCTGTTCTTTCGATAACTGGCGTATATTCTGCTTCTTTGCAAACACAACATTAGCGCGGGGTTCCCTTCGCGCTGTGATACCTTCTAGTTTTATGAAAAGTTGTGACATGTTACCTCGTCCAGAACATGTGCTCGAAATACATATATAAAGGACGGTTAAACCATGGCTCTACTGCTTTGCATCCCCTGCACTACAGACATTTATTATTCATTTATTTCTCAAAGCAAAATACTGCATTCTTTTAAATTAGAGATGTACTATACATAAAGTGGTGCATTTCAGTAAAACAATGCAGTAAAAAAAACATCATCATAAAAAAATAAAAACTCTCTCATATCTGCAGCGACTAGAGTTAATTAAGTCGCCCACCTCAGTCTTGATCATGGAGATAGTCTCTCCCCATGGTCTTGATATGGCGGTCAAGCGAAGTGGTGGCCGACGTGGTGCCTGACGCCCCACTTGTAGTGGCCGTGCTTGTCAGTCTTCACGAAGCTGTGCACCGGCCCCGTCGAGCCCATGTGGCCGTGCCGCTTGACCCTGGACTCCTCAAGGTCCTGGTCGGAGGGTCCATCGTCCTCGGCGCCGGGTCGGGCGCCGCTCCGGCGCTCCGGCGCGTAGGGGCCGTGCTGTCGGCGCACGCGCGTCACCTCGGGAGGCGAGGTGGACGAGGACGTCGTGGGGGCAGCGGTGCTCGGCAGGTGGTCCAGCATGTGCGGCTGCGGCACCACGGCCAGCTCCTTGCGCCGCATCTTCTTGGACTTGAGCCTCTTGACGGGGCGCCGCATGAGTGGCGGGGTGGTGATGGTCTCCTCGGGCGGCTCGGCGTCCACGACCCCGCCGTCGCGTAGCGCCAGCTCCTCGGCGAGCAGCGCGGCGGCCTGGCGCTGCGAGAGCTCGGCCCGGCCCGACCAGGACAGCGGCTGCCGGCGCTGGCGCAGCAGGCGCCGCTGCTCGGCCACGGCCTCCTCCTCTTCCTCCGCGGCCAGCACCTCCTCCTGGCGCCGCTTCCACGCCGCCGCGGCGCGCTCCCAGGTGTGCAGCGGCAGGTCCGTCGGCCCCGGGGTCACGCCGTGCAGCGGCACGATGCCTGCGGGTGAGCCAATCACTGTTAAACCAGGTGCGTGCGTAGGCGGAGTCTGCAACTACTTGGTCATCTACTGTGTGTGATTGAATTAACTACGTGCCCAGTGCACCCGCTTCTCGTGGAACTTACCTTTTCTTTCCTCGCAAATCCTTTTCTCACCATACCCCCGCTGGCGACTTCAATTTCTCCCCGTCTTCCGCATGCCATGATCGTTGTGGGTCCTGGAAGGTATCCTGGGGCCCCCTCCCCCACATTCACCCCACACTGTGCCGCACGCTCCACTGCACGGTGCCGTCCGGAGACGTCTTCACGTACGTCTGAACGTCGCCGCCGTCGTCCTCGAAGGCGGAGGCCGGCCACTCAGGGACGCCGTAGGAGGTCGCGGGAGGTAGCTGGGGACGTGGTCGATGCGGTCGGAAGAGATGGAGCTCGGAAGGAGGGTGCGGATGGTGGTGGTGAGGCTGGGACGGAGGGTGCGGATGGTGGTGGTGGTGCAGGGGGGGATGATGATGATGGTGATGGGAGGGAGAGGGGGGATGGTGATGATGGTGGTGAGGACCCGGGTGATGATGATGATGGTGGTGATGCGGCTGTAGTCCGATGTGCACGTGTTCGTCATTGTTCCCGTTCTGGACGTGGTGGACGTGGAATTTGACGATCGGAGGGTGAAAGTGGTTTTTCGATGGTGGATGGGGATGCGGATGTTGCTGGTGGTGTTGCGGGTGGTGCTGCGGCAAGTCGTAACTGAAGGCCGGCTCTTCTTCTACATTGCCGAGGTGGTTGCCGTTCACATCGTTCAGCACCGTTTCTCCGTTGAGCTGTGTGGTTTCCTCGTCGTGGTCCTGGGGTTGGTATGGTTCCTGGGGGTCCTCGTTGACGGCAATCGTGTGTTCCGGTCGCTCCGTGTCCTCCTCATCGAAGGAGGGTGCCGAGAACCCCGCGTCGGCAGCCTCGGGCGCGTCCCAGGTGGACAGGGAGTCCGAGTCATTGACGCTTCCCTGGGAGGGCGGCGGGGGCCGGGGCCTTGGTTGCTCTGCCGGGGGCAGCGGCGTCGGTATGAACGGAGCGCTGTTCGTCTCATTCAGTCGGTCAGCGGGAGCAGGACTCGTCTGCTTTTTGTCGACCGGAAAACGAATATTCTGTCCAGTATTTTGTCGAGGACGAGTGTGCGTCGAGATACTCGTCGACAAAGCTTCCAGGGACAGTTCGTTGACCGAGTCGTCGTCCTCCTCGTAGGGCGGGCCAGGTCTGCTGGGGCGATAGGGATAGCCAGCGGGTCTGCCCGGACTGAACGAGCTGTCGGACGGACCGAACTTGGGCGGCACGCCGGCTGGCGTCTCCAGTCTATTGGGAAGGCCTTCGCCCTCGTCGTCGTCCCCGGCGGCGAGGATGTACACTGGTGCTTCGTAGGACGTCGGCGGTGACGAGTAAT
The DNA here is from genome assembly GCF_000697945.3 of Frankliniella occidentalis. Lineage (NCBI taxonomy): Eukaryota > Metazoa > Arthropoda > Insecta > Thysanoptera > Thripidae > Frankliniella > Frankliniella occidentalis. The sequence continues at coordinate 132,738 of NW_026267420.1, read as the reverse complement.
CGCGCAGGTTGTCGTCGTCGTCTGCAAGCGCCCCCGAATCACCATCCCCGGTCTCCAGCTGGAAGTCAGGGGCGGCGACGAACGTCGGGTGGAGGTCGCTGGCGGCCTGCGCGTCGTCCACCTCGAGCATGCGGTTGATGGCGTGCACGTCGACGCGCCGCATCGCCCTCCTGAGCAGGTGCGCGTTCCGCATCCAAGTGCCCCTCAGCCTGAAGCGCTGCACGTAGTGCGGCGACAGTCTCGGGGTGAAGGGTCTCGCCGGCTGCACGGACTCGGGGGTCGCCTCCTGGCGGACGGGCGGGGCCACGATCTGCTCCCGCGGGACGGACTCGGCGCCCTCCAACAGCCCCGGTGTGGCCGGGGGCCGGCGGGGTCGCTGCAGCAGGGGGAGCAGGGGCCGCCGCAGGGGCCGCGGGGGCAGACCCCCGGGCAGGCTCGGCCTGAAGTCGCTGGGTGGATCTAAGAAGCCAACTACAGAGACGTGCGGGATTACTGGCTGGCGTGGTGAGGGGTGGGGCAGTATATGCGTCTATTCACCATCTAATCAAATAACTAAGGGATCAAATTTAACAAATACGTACTACTTGTGCGTTTGCCTTTGTAGCCTACATAGGTTGATATTGTGTGCAACAAATAACTTTTGACAAGCGGACAAACCGGTAGAAGGTTACACAATTGCGGATAAAGGTTCAATCTACGTGTAAATGCCTCGAAATGCTTCTTTTTACCTCGATCTATAGGCAGTGGCTCGGTGGTAGTCTCAGGTATGGCTGTCGTAGTCCCAGGATCGTCGGCCACGAAGATGGCCGTGGTCGTCTCCTCACTCTGGGCTCTGGTGGGGTCCAGGAACACCACCAGCGCCAGCACCAGGGCCTGTCACATCACACCCTGCGTCACTATCTCACTCGCACCACGGGCACCGGTGCGCTCTCCCTCGCACTCACACTACTTGTTTCCAGCATGGCTGCCTGCTCGACGCCCACGCGATGTCGCTCTGCTGTCGAGTAAACGGCGCCCCGGGCCGCGGCCGCCTCTTATACTGAAAGTAAGAGTGCACGCAGGCGCAGGGGAGCGGAAGGAACGCGCAGGACCCACCCCACCCCGCCACGCCCTGCCCCGCCGCGCCCGCCACGCCCCGCGGCGCAGCGACACAAGCGACACTCATCAGAAAACAACGCACTACAATGCACCATGACCGCCACCCACGGTGCGTTTTGCTAGACGAGATTTTCAGACTGCGGTGAAAACATCTTCAAATTAAAAGCATCAAAATTTCTAAAATTTTCTTTGTAAAAATTATTTCTTTGTTAATACTTCTTTTGACAAGTCAATTCTAAATCGTAGGTGCACCACCAGATTTTTCCCCTCTCCAGAGGCGTGACATAACTCCCTCCATTTTCGGCAGGACCCGCCCGTGAGGGTGCAGCCCGAGCAATTTTCACCGCCACTGCTATGAAAACGCTTGTCTCGCGTTTTTGTCCTGTTCTGTCCAGCGGCGCGGCCCTTGCGGACCGCCGATCTTGTTTTCTTTTTTCGGCGAGGTATAGACGAAAAACGCACCACTGGCTCTCTGTCACACTGCAGCTGTTTGGTTTTCGCTCGAAATACAAACATCCGGGTTCGACCCAACACCTGCACCTATCCGGGGATGTTTTTGCTCGCGGCTGATTTTTTGTTTGTACCCTTTTCCTGTATACCTACCGTTACATCCTCCCTCATCGTCCTCTTAACGCGACCAACAATATGCGCGACAGCGATAAAAGTCCTAGCTGACATCCCACTGAAGGAGTCAGAACCATATTCCGCCAAATTTGACTCCTGAGAGCTGAAAGTGACTTGCGCTTACCCGTGCGATCCGGGTGCAGGAGCTGGTCAGCAACAGAAAAACGATCGTCACTCGAGCACGCCCACGGCCAGGGTGCCGCTGGCTGTGGGTACGTCCTGATTTCGAATGTCTTCGTCTCGTAGTTCTAAGTGAAGAGCTGCAAGAAATGGCTGCGAATCGATGGGAGCAAAGGAAGCTATTTCACGCTTGAGTAGCGCAGGCCGCGAAACAATTTGCTTTGATGTTTCGGATCAAGGTTCTTGGATAATACGTCGTCGTGTACGCTGCGGAAACAATTCAATTCGTTTTATTGGGAAGTGACATTTCAAATTGCATAATAAAATAAATAATTATAAATATCCTAATTCTCCTATTTTTGCCCTAAATTATTTACAATAACAGTCCTACTCTCCTCCCCTTCAACTTTGCGTAGCCGTTGAAGACTCTTGCGGGGATGTCGCCGTTGGCGCGGCAGGCACCGTCGACGTGCCCCCGGATACTCCACCGGGCAGCACTCCCGACGCGCCGATAGGCCCCACCGCGGCCACGACGCCCGGCCCCGGGGCCTGGGGGGCGACGTCGGACACGTCGAGGTTGAGAACAGCGGCCGCGTCGGGCGAGCCCGGGGCAGCGCCTGGCGTCGGCGATGACGGCGGAGTATCAGTGACTGGTGAACCACTTGTGTCTGGAGTTGCTGATGAGGCGGAGGTGGGTGCTTCTGAGGGCGAAGCTGAGGATGTCGTCGAGGGCTCCGCTGGGGGTGCAACAGAGGGCATCGCTACAGGTGCCTCTGGACGAGTATCTGGAGGTGGCGCGGGGGGAGCCACTGATGGCACCAATGAGGAAACATCTGAGGGTTGGGAAGGGGGTGCCCCTGACGTCGCCGATAAGGAAACGTCTGATGGTGCCACTGAGGAAATGTCTGAGGATAGCGTGGAGGGTGCAACTGATGACGCCAGTGAGGGAATGTCTGAAGGTGGCGTTGAGGGTGCCACTGACGGTGTCATTGAGGGAATGTTCGAAGCTGGCGTAGAGGGTGCCACTGAGGGGAAATCAAGGGTTGAGTTGGTGTCCGCGATGACTGCTGGTGTGGTTGGAGGCGCCTCTGCTGGGGGCGATGGCGGCGCGCTCGTTACAACTGGCCCGACCGGGGATGAGGGCGCCGCCCCCACGGAGGCCCCAGGGACCGCGGTATCACCGACGACGGTTGCGTATCCAGGGGCGGCCACCGACGGGGGGTCACCGGGGACGCTGCCCGGCGGACGGCCACAGGGGATGCACGTGGGCTTCCCCGGCACCTCCACTGTCGGCCAAGCGCCTCGGTCCAGCGCCCGCTGCATCTCCCAAAACCTGCGCACAGGAACGCTTTCACTCTGTGTGCAGCGCCAGGCGAGCGCCCCCAGGGCCTCCGGGCAAGCCTCACCTCCGGAGGTTTTCCTGCACGGCGGCATGCAGGCCCTGCGGCACGGGCGGCACGCCGATCGAGCCGTTCTGGCTCCAGGGCGCCCAGCTGATCGGGGGCGGCGTGACGGGCAGGGCCGCCGGCTGGACAGGGTAGGTGTACGGCGGGCACGGCGTCACCTGCGGCAGCGGCGGCATCGGGGGCAGCGTCGGCGGCACTGGCAGCCGCGGGGGCGTCAGCGACGGCGGCAGGGGCAGCGGCAGCGCCACCGGCAGCGGCAGGCCGCGCCGCCACCGCCACCGCCACACGGAGGGGCGGGCCTGGCGGACAGCGAAGAGGTCAGTCAGCTCGTCACACACACGGACAAGCATGAGGGACAAGGGACACAAGCACTATGAAGCAAATGTGACAACCCCTGGAGGACCTCGTCCGTCCCTCGTCGTCACGACCTTACCGCTGCCGTGGCCAGGGTCACGAGGAGAAGTGCGACGGGAATACCCGCCACGCGGCGTCGCATGATAACTTGTTGTCCGTCTGCTCCGCGCGGCCCGGAGAGTGAAGAGGGACAGCGGTCCGCACTGGCGCCTTAGGGCTTATTATAGGCTTCTGCCCGCCGCTCTCCGCTCTCCGTGAAGGACAGTTGGAGGCAGGCCACCGAGCCATCAGCGACGTCTCCGTGTACGTACCTACCGCGTCGACGCAGAGACACAGTGACAGGGCATTCCATCCTCTACATCATCGCCCCCGAATCCTTAGCCTAAAACGGACAATATCCTCGAGGGATACCTGATTGTTGACGTTTATTTGATTGACTCGATTTTGTCGTCTGAGTGTTTGCTGCCAGGAAAGGAACACGACTTTTCTTACGGTGAACACCACTTCAAATTTGGCGCGTTTGGCCGATGAGACGCCGAAGGGACACGAAAACGGCCCGAACAGCTCTTCGGCTTCTCTCCTGCCTGTCGTTCGCAGTACGCAGCACTTTCCTCTCTCTCCCGTCTTCCATTTCGAGGGGTTAACTGTTTTGTTTTTGCATCTTGCTTGGGGTTCTTGTTATTGTGATGTCGACGGATAAAGGAACTGTAGGGTTTTGTCTTTTCTTTCAATAATTAAAGTCAATTTTAGATTTGGAACGGCGTTAGACTTTTATGGGCGTCAAGAGGATAAGATTCGCCGTGATGATTCAGTATCCGATGGGTTATGAATGTTGATCAAAACGGTGTCGCAGGAAGTCTGTTTGATTTGTCAATAAGTAATTCACCCTCTCGTATAAAATGTGTGACAGCAATATTAAGTACCTTTTGGAGTTATCAAAACGTCCTGGAAACGACTCCTGTGCCGATTGCGGTAGCTTAAGTAAGTAGTAGTGAGCGACAGTTGGAGGAATGGGGGTCGTCACTTATGTCAACGAGTCCTTTGTCAACAGCGTAGCATTTCAATCAAAACTTTCCCCAGGATTCATTCGAATAATTTCGTCTTGTGTTTGACACTGGTTTCTTTACTTGGTCTTCAGCGCTGCATACCAGTTGATATTTTGATCCATAAGTTGGGTTAGGTTGTTTGCCAAGTGAAAATAAACAGTCAATCTATAGTTTAGAACATGTTCATTTTATTTTTTTGTTTGATGTGACCTATTACATTTTAAACTTTGATTTTTCTGCTGTAGATCCAGAATATGCATCATACAACATTGGCATCTTTGTGTGTGCACGATGTGCTGATATCCACCGATGTATGGGTTGCCACATATCCAAAGTGAAACACCTGACTGCAGATCGTTGGGAGGATAGCCAGGTCCAACGAATGAAAGATGTTGGTAACAGAGCTGCCAAAATGAAATATGAAGAACGAGTTCCTCAGTGTTATCGAATTCCTGATGAAAATGAAAATCAGTAAGATTCTAGCGTTTTTATAAGTACCTACCCTCAAAGTCTGTGTTTTCTCTTGCATGACCTTATATGTTTGTTTTTATAGAGTACTTCTAGAACAATGGATATTTTCTAAATATCATCGTGAAGAATTCATACATCCGGAGCGTCAGTCTTACATATCAGGATATATGGAAGGCTTTTTGATGAAAAGAGGCAAGGAATCTTCCTTGTATTTGCCAAGGAAATTTGTTTTAAGGGAGGTTGATGATACTCTTAAATACTACATTAAAGAGGTATGGGATCCACACAAATTATGTGCCCTTTATTTTTATCAGTTTTGTAAATTTCACTGTAATTGCAACAATTTTTTTTTACCCAGACTAAAGAACCCAAAGCAATTTTAAGAATATCAGAGCTCAATGTTGCCTTTGCCCCTAAAAAAATTGGTCAACCTAATTCATTACAAATAACTTTTTTGAAAGATGGGTCAACAAGACATATTTATGTGTATCATGATGATCCAGAAACGATTGTGAACTGGTATATGGCCATTCGGAGTGCAAAATTTAATCGGTTGCATGTTGCCTATCCGTCTGCAAACGAGTCTGAGGTATTTGAGCACTTTATCCTTCTGTGTATTTCATTCCATTTTCAGAAAGTAACATTTTTATTTTTATAATGTAGCTGGTGAAGAGACTTACTCATGATTTTGCCAGAGAGGGATGGTTGTGGAAAACTGGACCTCGAAGTAGTGATTGCTATAAGAAACGATGGTTTACCCTTGACAATAGGAAACTTATGTACCATGATGAGCCATTGGTAAGTTAAAATTTGCTTTCTTAAAGAAATTATCATTCACCGGTATGCTCTAAATATTTTCTAAGTTTGATCAATCTCTTCCTGGTTGTGTTTTAGGATGCATATCCAAAAGGTGAAATTTTTTTGGGACATATGATGGATGGATATGGTGTGCGAGTAGGAGTTTCTGCTAAGATAAAAGATCAAGGATATTCTTTTACTCTCCGAACTCCAGATAGGTCATTTCACCTATCTGCGGAAACTGAAGAGGATAGAGATGAATGGATTCAAGTTCTTGACCAAGTTCTTGAAAAACCTCTGACTCCACAGGATAATGCCAGTAAGTTTCCTGGCAGTTCTAAAAGATTGATGTTTTGTACAATATTTTCATTTGCCGTATTTCTTTCAAATTTTAACACTGCTTCCTTTGTTTCAGTTGCAGTGCGCTTGGTTCGGAAAAGAAATGCTAACAGTAGTATTAATATCTTTTCTGCAAGATAGATGTGCTGTATTGCTTTAATCATGAGAGAAGTGCCCTTCCTCATGCTTTAATGTAATCTTTAACCAAATTTATTTCTACATGATTAGTTGTCAGATTCTGTGGTATAGAAGAGAGAATTCTGTTGACAGTTTCCTCTGCATTGCTTTCCTCTCCCTTAATTGATATCAGTATTTTAATTATGTTAGTACCCCTATTCTAACCCTTTAGATATATATTTTGACTGCTTTTTTAACATGAATATTTATACAAGCTGATCAATATAAGGGCAATTTCATGATCATGAAAGTCTTCTATGACTTAACCATTTTCATTTAGTTGTTGCACTGGTAACTTTTCAGGGAGAGGGAAGCAATATTTTTAAAGGTTGTGCAATGTCTAGAGTAAGGCTTCTTGATCAAACTTACTAATCAACTGTAGTTTTCTGTTTATTCTAGGTACTGTTCTTCTGTGGAATCAGTTTTGAGTTTTTGTTAATCGTTGTATTGTGATACCTCTTTTTAGTAATAATCTAATCTGTGCACAGAGAGAGCAGCATATTTGTTTATAAACAATTTTATTGCTAAGTTTGATCTAGAAAAATGTAGTAGTTGTAGCTGGAATATTTGCCACTGATTACTACTGTTTGCATTCTTTAACTTTGCAGACATGTGGATTAAACTCACATATACATAGATACATTTATCTGTATCTACTTGCTTTTGAAGGCATGACTAATTCAGTTTTAAGATTTAGCAACTCAACTCTGGTTTGATTTCTACATACTTTTTTCACAGGAAGTTCTCTATCAAATAATACACCCTTAATATTGTAATGCTTCTGATGCCCTTTTATGTGTATTTTGAAAGTTAACTGTCATAGTTTTTATAACCGGTAATTTGAGTTGTATTTCATTATTTTCCAGTCCTAAGGTTGAATCTAGGGTTACAATTTTTTTTTGAGCCGTTAATATTTTGATGTTCATTGAATTTTTTTTAGTTGAAGTTGTTAATATTAATTGTTGCTAACCATGTATGTTTTGAGGAGAGTGTATTTCATTGTGTGTATGTCATTGGTTTCATTTCACTCTCATTTAATGTGTGTTATTCCTGCCGGCAGGTGAACTATCTGCTCTTTGTAGCAGCGCTCTGTATTTAATGAAATGGATTCTCTTGACTTTCTTCAAAATTAACTAGCCAGAAACATATTTCTATTTGAAATAGCCCCCTATTAGATGCATGCTCTATTATAACTATTATAATAGTCGTGTTCTGGAATAGTTAAGATTGATACTTTTACTGATATTGCTACTGAATCTTTAAGTAGAAATTTTTTATCTAAAGAAATTTTTCCACTGGTGATTTGTTGACTGTGCAATTGTATTGGTAATCACACATGATCTATATGATTATGTGTGGCTTACCCAACGTTTATTGCATTGTTTTAAATGTCAATGAGCTGTTCATATTGATTGCCATTCCAGCTTGCCCACCAGATGTTGAACATTCTGTTCTGCCCTATCTTGCCTTCAAAGGCTAGGCATGCTTGTTTCTGGTTTGACCCTACACTGATAAGGGAAAAATACTGTGTTAGAACATACTGAATTGTGCCTTTTGTAATATTGTATGTTTCTTTAGATCTTTTTAATTTATGTCAATCAAGAATATATGAATGAATTTACATCATCACACAAGTGAGGACCAGTTTATTGCGCTCCCTGCAACGGTAGAGTAAGTAGAACTCCGATATCACAACAAAAATGGTTTTCCCTCGTCTTCTGTCGGGAACACGCTGCTCGAGAGTGGCCGAGGGGAGGGCGGAGACGCTCATCATTGCTGGAGCTCGGGTCGGGGCGCCACGACGCTGCTGCGCGGCGGCGCGGCGCTTGTGTGCGTTCTGAATGGAATACCATTTGCATACTGCTTTACTTGACCCGGGCGGGGCACCCGCAGCTGCCGACGCTGCTGCTCTGCGTGGCTCTATTCGAGGCTCTAGCAGCGCTCTCCCGCACACACCTCTCCGCGCCAAATTTGAATGAAGTAACGCGCGAAAGAATAAGCCGCGCGCCCGTGTGTGTAAATACGTCGCGTGTGTGCTTACGTGCGGGCACGTGTATGCGGGCGGGCGCGTGGTGTGTGTATGTACACTCATGAATGCTCGCGGGATGCAGTGCGACGCGCCCCTGCTCATCAAGGCCCCCCTGCCAGCCTGCACCCCGTTCGCTCTGCCGCGCCCGGGGCCTTTCTGGGACACGACTGCAACATCTGGTGGTACCAGCCCCGGCTGCGCCTCCTCCTTCCCCCCTTTCCCCTTGTCGCCTCATCCCCATTTACTGTCCAGTCCAGATCCCCATTTTCTCTCTCTCTCCCTCCTCCGTCCCCTGAGGACTTAGGTTCCAGCGCGCGCGTGCCCTCCGTCCCCTTGCCAATCTCCTCCCCCGGGCACCGCGCCCCCACCCCTCTTTGCAAATCAAGGGTGATTTAAAAGGGCTCGTAATCTCGTCCCCACGGAGATTAGCTCGGATGGGACGGGCCAAGGGGCGGATTGGTGCGAGGGGACACGGGGAGGGCAGAGGACGGCGCTCTGTACCGTGGCACCGGGCTCGTCGGGCTCGGGTCTGTACCCCTTCCTCCTCCTCCTTGGCGACCAGATCGAAGCGACACAATTGCGCCCTCATCAGGGCCGTTCGAGTGGACAGGGCGGG
>NW_026267420.1:122704-123610 GCF_000697945.3 Frankliniella occidentalis | reverse complement strand
CGCCTGGCCCCCGGCCCGCTCTCAGTCTACCACCGGCTGTCGCACAGGCCGCGTCGCCCGTCCGCCTCCGCTCACGTCTCGCAGCCTGCCTGCCGCCGCGCCCTCGCGCTCTCGCCGCGCTCTCCCTCGCGCCTCCACAGCCAGACAGACAGCCGGCCAGCGCGCAGCCAGGACGCGATCCTGCTGGAGAATCCCAGGAGGACGGCACGGAGAAAGGACCTGCCGGCCCGGCCAGGACAGACGCGCTTCCTGTAAGCTAAAAGAGTGCTTCGAGTGCCGAAGCTCCCAACCTTTTCCCAGTTCACGCCTTTACCACAAATTACAAATAAATACAAAATAAACTTCGGAATCTACTTGCGAGTCATAGAGTGACATAGTCTATGCGAACATCATCCTCTGTTTGTCCAACAACCACCCGCGCATGTCCTAAATGTTGTGTTTTCATTGGGATTGCCCCCCCTCCTTTTCCCCCCAACCCGACCACAGCTCGCATCTAGAGTCCTACTCACATTCACCCGCCCGCACCCGCAGCGCAGCGCAGAAGGCCCGCGCCTCGCCCCGCCCTAGATCCATGTTATTTTTATGTGCATTTGTAAACGAAATGAAGCGCGTCGCTGCTGAGGACACATTTGAATTGCATGTGTAATCTAGCCATACGTGAGCCCCTCTCACGCCCGACAAGCTGGGCGCGGAGGCCGTGCCCGCGCAGGGCAGGGCAGTGCCAAGCCCCCTCTCCCCCCCTTCCCTGTCCCTCGCGCTCTGTCGCTCATCGCGTATGCCGTTTGGGGTCATCTTCAAAAGGAATAAAACTTGTGCGCTCCGCTAAATTCAAAAAGCCGATCACGTCGCATTATTGCCATTGAGTGACGAGTGACAGTGGAACACGACATGGCGCGCCCGCATGTT
>NW_026267420.1:116827-117441 GCF_000697945.3 Frankliniella occidentalis | reverse complement strand
CGAAGGGGAGAGGGGGAGGATGGAATCAGGCTACGACTGGCTGGGCCTGTCCTTTCCTGTCCCGTTCGGGGCTCTCTGGCTGTCCCTGATGGACGGGGCAGGATAGGACAGGACGGCGGAAAGGCGGGCGGCGCGTAGACGATTTACGCCCAATCGATGTGCCCCGAGTGAAGTATATGGTGGCTGGTGCTGGCCGGGGCGGGGGTGGGGTACGGTCGGCCGGTGCGTGCGCACCTGTTGAGTGCGGCTGGGCTGGCCGGCCGGTGCGCTGCGTGTCTGGCTGACCCCGGGTCGGACCCGGAGTCCGCGGAGCAGTTCTTCCCTGCGAGGGGCACTGCCTCCCGCCCCCGCCGCGTGCCCCGACAGACATCAGCAGCCTGCAGCAGCAGCAAGAGAACGAGAAGTTCCCGCTTTTCCTCTTGGACGGGCTTCCCCCGAGGGCCCCACTGTTCTGCCAAGTAAGTACCTACAACTCGGTCGTGTGTCAGTGGCAGCCACGGGGGATGGTTCGCTACGCCCTGGCCCCGCCCCCGGCCCGCCCCCGCCGTGGTGCACAGCATATGGAAACGCCAAACTCCGTGCTCGCGGCGAGCACTGCTCGCTACCTCGGTGTT
>NW_026267420.1:111398-111762 GCF_000697945.3 Frankliniella occidentalis | reverse complement strand
CCCCCCCTTCTTTCCCCTTTCTGTAGTACATTTTATTTTGGTCTTCGCGACCTCAAAGCGTTTTGAATCCCAACTCGCTCGTTCGCTCTATTCGAGGTGAAGTAAAGGTGAGACTTCCCCCCGCGGGGTCATTGTCACCGGGACGCATCGTGGCGCTGCCGGGCCAATGTCGCTCGCCGTGGCGTGGCGTGGCGCGGCGCAGATAAGAGAAGCAGCCAGAGCCAGCGGGGCCCCCTGGTGCCTCCGTGCCTGCGCGGCGCGGTGTGTGGAGGCGAAAGTAGGCCTATTTGTGTGTGTGCGTGCTCGCTAACCCTGGGCCCAACCTTCACCTCACTACTTCATTTTCCGCCCCCCCCCCTCACCC
>NW_026267420.1:109172-110083 GCF_000697945.3 Frankliniella occidentalis | reverse complement strand
GCCCCGCCCTGCCTCTGTCTCTGCCTCCGCCTCGCGCTAGTATGACGACTCGACTCCCGGGTCCTCTCTAGCAACAAACCCTCCCTCGGGCCTGTACAGGACCCGCCCGCCTGCTGCGCCCTGCCCAGCCCACGCGGTCAATGAAGTTAGTAAGGGCGGCCAACCCCCGCCTAGCCAGCGCGCTCGCGGCCGCGGCCCGCTGCCTGGAGGCTCGTCGAATTTATCTGTACTCTTGGAATTTACGGTACGCGGCATGCCCCGCCTTTTACCCTCACGCGCTCCCCCCACCCCCTTTTCCACTCCCTTGTGGCTTACGACTTGGAGTCGGTGTCCGCGCGAGTAAAATAAAGTAGAGAGAGAGGAAGAAAAAAAAATGGCGTAAACATAACGGCAGGTAGTAAAGTTTCGCAGCAAGTAGGTTAAACCTGGAATAAATCTAATATAACAGTTTTTAAGGGCAGCAGAGGGCCGGTATACCCTGCCCAACGCGCTCGCGGCGGCTCCCTGTAACGCGCAGAGTTCTTTTGGGTCGTCATGCGTAAATCATTTGAATTTCTTATAGCAGCGGGTGGGAGGACGCGTATTTAAGAACCTCCCGCGCCTGGAATTATTCACCAGACCGCTCCTGCCCTTACGTGTTTTTTCCTTACTTACTCTCTTTGCGTTATCGTATGAGCAATCAAAGTCCTGTTTTGAAATGACTGCGCGGCCACTCGAGTCACTGCAATCTAATCAGTAATCTCCCGGAATCCCTGTGCGATCAGAGCTTGAAGGGAAAAAAAATGTGGGTGATAACGTGCGAGTATGATTTCTAATTTTAATCCCCGTGGATTTGCTAATTTAGCAAAATGAAACTGTCTTTTTAAGGGCTTTGGTTATGGAAGGTCGAGATCGAGGCTGAGGGGATTGGG
>NW_026267420.1:104891-108507 GCF_000697945.3 Frankliniella occidentalis | reverse complement strand
GGGGGGGGGCGGGGGCTGCTCATCAAGCAGCAAGCCGCACCTCTTTGTGCAAAGTTATCCATGGTCCTCGCTGTGAGAGGTACAACCCATTGTGGTGCTGTACTACCGAGCGGGTATTGTCGCGTTTCAAAAAGCAGTTTCAACACAACACAACACGCCCCTGAACTTGAGCGGGTATTATGGGATACACAAAACTCGAAAGGATGAAGCGGCGGAATCCTTCAGCCTGCGGACCGCCGCACCCGCGAGCATAACCTCCCCACAAGTACCCCGAGTTTGTCGATTGAGTTCTTTTGCGTCAGAGTTGCGAGCCCAATATAGAGGGTGAACTTTGGAGTGATCGAGGCGCTACAGAGAGACCGGTCTAAATTACGAATTTCTCTGTCGCACAAAACGGGAAATGCCGGAGCGACGCAGTGAGAGAAAAAGGGAAAAGAGGGGGAGAGGGGGGGGGGAGGAATGACTGTACCAATAAAAAATATAATATAAAGATAAAAGAATCGACTGCAAGTCAATCACGCCGAGTTCTTTTTCCAATTAGCACTGACGCCCGTCGGAAAGCCGCACATTTCAAAGCAGAAACTTTTTCCCTCGTTGTTATTTGTCTTTATTGCCCCGACGGCGATGTTGTCCCGCCCCGTGCCGCCTCCGCCGATGAGAGCAGCGAGACACACACACACAGACACACACAGAGGGGACTGGGACTGGGACATTATTTTATCATTGCTCATGGCCTTGAACTTGATTCCGGCCCTACGTCGATTCTTTTCTTTTCCGCTCAGGTTCCGGTTCCTCTCTCTTTCCGGAGTGCTGTCGCGCCCGGGTCGCCCCGGGGTGGGCTTGTACACGGCGGTGGGGGGGGGGGGGGCAGGACACAGGAGCAGTGCGCCTCAGCCGTCGTGCCCGGCTCGACCAACTGATTGGAATGAATTCGGAGTGTGACTGACGGAGCCGCCTGTGCCCTGGTCGCAGCCGCCCAATACCCAGGGACCGGGCCGAGCCGAGCCGAGCCGAGCCCGTCGAATAGGGAATGTGCGAGCGCGACCTATACGCATGTGTTTACTGAGCGACCCTAACAGACTGAGCCGAGCCGACACACCAGCCGCCGGGTCGCACGGATAAGGGACTGTACTGGGCGAGCCGAGCCGGGCGCCGGGCGGGGCCTGGCTGTCATGACTGCATTATCATATAGGCATGCGGCGTCCCATCCGTCCCCTTCGAAACTCTGCCCGGCGCGACGATGACGGCGCGAGGGCGCGGAGCTGAACGTCCTTGGACCGCGCGCGCCACCCTCCTTTCCCCCGCACTACCACCAACCCCCTGTTACTTCCACACGCCCTCGCCATCATTCTATGCTTCATCGAAGTTTAGGTGACTTATCGAATTTCTGTGCCATTTTCCCGTCGGTCGCGCCCAGGTCACAGGCCAGAGTGCGATGCCATGCCCCCGGCACCCTTCCCCCGGCCTCATCACAGCGCGCTCGTCCCTGAGGACTTTTCTTCATTTCCCTCTTTGCTTTCCGCCCGCCAGCGCGCTGTTGTCTGGTGATTCTTCTTGCTCCGTCGCCGTGTCACACCTCGAGGGAGGGAGAGAGAGAGAGCAGCAGAGGCGAGAGCGCCTGTCGGGTAGGCAAACCCCCCGGCCGCGCGACACGCGTGCACCGCCGGTGCCTACCCCCCAGGCGCCCCGGTAGGGACCGCGCCGCGCACCACATCCACCACTGTCACCGCCCGGCCCGGCCGACTCGACCTGCGCCGCCCCGCTGTCTCGGCTCGCCCCCGTCTCGATTTCTCTCCCTCCTCCCCCTCCCCCCCACCCGACTACCAACCGCTCTGATTGTCTTTCTACCCCCCTCTCTCTCTTCTTGTTGCAGGTGCAGCGAGCACGGCAATGGACTCCTCGGTGCTGGCCGAGGGGTGGGGGCGAGGGGGCCCCGGCTGTCCCCGGCCGGGGCTGGTGCTGCACTGAGAGGAGCGGCCGCGCCAAGCCACGCCAACGCCACGCCGCGCCACTGACGCCGTACGGAGCCCCGCGCCAGCCCGCCTCTCTCTACCCCGACGCCGCCGCCGCCGCCACATCCATACTGCATAGGCGAACCACTCTCGGAATAGGTGAGTCCGACCGAACTCCCGTATAGTCTAGTAGGCTTAAACAACGGCGCGTAATTCCACCTGGGAATTATTGAATAACTCCGGCGTTGGAACGCGGGGACGCGGGGTGGGGGGTGAATCCACTGTGTGTGTTGGCTGCACAGAGACGAAATAGTGGCCGAGACGGACGCGCGCTAACCCAGCTCTGTGTTCCTTCTCTCTCTTTCTTTTCCTCTCTCCCCACCTCTCTCACTCGCTCTCTGTGTCTGTCTGCCTCAATTGCAAGTACGAGGACGCCCCTTACCTACCCCTCGGCCCTACCCTACTCCGCCCTATACTGCGCCCTACCTTGCTCTGCCCTACCCCTACCCCCTCCCCCTCCTCACCCACCCTTGGCGTCCCCAATGCGGATAGAGAGGGATGTAACAAGGTCGCAGCAGCCGGCCGGCGTATACGTTTTGGCTTTGGCGGCGTGTCCACGTGGCCTTCCTTTGTGCGTATTCCGAGGCGTATTGAGTTCCGAGCCAACGAGGGGAATAAAACGGGGATGCGCGGGGATTGCGATTTACCGAGAAATCTCGACCTGGTTGGGGGGGAGAGCGCACCTTATCCAGCGCTGCCCGCCGGGCGCGCCGCCATGGTCCTCACGGACTGAGCAGGCAGTTATTCAGTCCACGGCTGGTGCTGCTCTGTTTTATCGAGGTGATTTAAAATGGAGATTTTGCGAGCAGCAGCAGCAGCAGCAGCAGCGACAAACGACGAGCGTTCCCCGTCGCCAATTCACTTTGCTTGGGCGGCGGCGGCGCGGCCTGCTGGGCCTCCTGGGCCGGGCCGGGGCCAGAGTCGGAGTGCACCACCTGGCGCCGCCGTTCCCTTCCAGCCGTCCCGCGAGGCGGTGGGGGGTCCTAACGAACGAGCGAGGTCCGCATAGAGGGGCTCGGCCGCTGCACCAACGAGCGAGACCCTGCTGCTGCTGCTGCTGCTGCTTCTGCTGCTTGCTGCACCTGCTGCTGCTGCTGCTGCTGCTGCTGCTGCTGCTGCTGCCGAACAAAACTTAAATATTTGGCCGTGTCTCCGCGCTGCCGTTGCCTTGGCCGTTTAATTACGTGTCGCTCCATGAGGAAAAGCCGGAGCAGCGGTGGACTGTGGCGTGCTGTGGGCGGCCCCTGTCTGCTGCCGGAGTGAGGTTAGGGAGAGAGAGAGGGAGAGAGAGAGTGCGAGAGAGAGCGGGCGACAGCGAGGGAGCAAGTGGGTCTGTGAAGCGCGCGCAGGAGGAGGGAGGAGAAGAGAAGAGACGGGGGGCGGCGAGGCCATCTAATTTCTGATTTAATGCTGATGGTCGTGGGGCCGGCCGTTCCCTTGGTCCGGCAGCGCCCCCGCCGGACTCCTTTCGTGGGGGAGAGGGAGGAAGGAGGAGGGCGGCCGACCTGCGCGCGGCGAGGGCGTGCGGCTCGTTGTGTGCGGCGGTGCTCCGCGGCACCCTCATTAACTAACGGAGTCTGAGTGGCGTTGCGGCCGGGGCGGGG
>NW_026267420.1:104346-104841 GCF_000697945.3 Frankliniella occidentalis | reverse complement strand
GGGCGGGGCGGGGCGGGGCGGAGTTTGGGGGACGAGCTGATGGCGGAGCTTAGTGCGCGTGCTGTGGCGCACCAGGTGCTGCACGTGGAGCCGGGATGGCGCCGCCGCCGCCGCCGCCACCGCTGCTGCTGCTGCTGCTGCCTCGAGCTGAAATACGCGCGTCTGACTGAAAAGATCTGCGCCGCGTGTGCGTGCTCAATAGGAAGAGGAGTGAGGGGGGGAGGGGGGGGTGAGAGAGAAGTCTGCCGCTCGAGGAGGCAGCTCTGCGCCTCGCTTCTCGTCGCAGTCGGTCTGAAAGGGATGGTGGCCACCATATACCGCCGCATCCACCTCCTCCCCGCCCCCACCTTCCTGCCCCCGCAGCAGGCAGCGCGTCTGAAAGGAGCCAGCCGGCCCCATACAATAATGGCCGATAATATTCCGCCGGGAACTTACACACTCGCGGGACACGTGAGTGCGCTCGTACGGCACGGCGGGGCGGGCAGGCACAAGGGC
>NW_026267420.1:100577-103056 GCF_000697945.3 Frankliniella occidentalis | reverse complement strand
GGGGCTTCCAGGAAGAGGGGCAATTTCGAGTTTTCGAGGCCAGGCTGTCTGGCAGCAGCGGCGCGGCGCGGTCCTCTGCCCTCCCCACAACTTAACTCGCTGCTGCTCTAGGCCGGCCATGCTTCTCTGCGTTGTAGAGTGCATCACACGACGAAGAAGGGGTGACTTTACGAACAGAGATCACGGACCACACCTACCCACAGCCAGAACGCATCTTGTTTGGACTTATTCGCTGCTCCTGCGTTTTGTGCATTGTCGCCCGTCTACCTGTTGGGCGTTCACTACACACCTTAATCGCCTTTGGCCACACATAATGCCTTTTCTTCCTCCTGTTGGGAAATGCCTTACTGCTGCGGGTGCACTACTTCCCTCCTCGAGCCCTACGGGGGGGCCAGTGGAAGGGGGGGGGGGGGCTCATTCTCTCTGTCTCTCTTTCGCCACGCTTGTTTGTCCACGGCGGCGGGGTCACTTTGACGTGGGCGCCACGCCTGGGGGGGGGGGGGGGGGGGCTCATTCTCTCTGTCTCTCTTTCGCCACGCTTGTTTGTCCACGGCGGCGGGGTCACTTTGACGTGGGCGCCACGCCTGTTTGACGTTGGCGCGCTGCAGACGGAGACGGAGACGGGCGGGCGTTCTCTAGACTCTAGAGTCACGACGCCTGCTACCCGCCACCGCCACTATGGACGCGGATAATTTTGGACGGGTGTTATTTATAGGGCGGCCGTCCGGGGCCGCCGGGGCGGCGGCCTCCTGGGCCAGGGCCGCCGCCGGTGGAGGAGGAAGAGCAGGCGCCTCGTCGTGATGGTGCGACGGCGGTCCTTATCTACCGGCGGCTCCCGTGATGATGCTGCGTGATGGTGTTTGCCTCCGGGGGATGTGCTGTGTGCGGGTGCGGCGGGGGCGGGGGCAGGTGTGTGAGGGGCGGCGGGGGCGGCCCGCATTGAGACATGTTTGCTCGCGTCCCCTTGGTCGTGTGTACCTCGTTTTACATCGCGCCTCCTCTCTTCTCTTCCCCGGAGACTGATGTTGACCCTGGTCCAGGGGTTGCGGCAAGAGGAGCTTGGCCGCACCCCCTTTGCCCGCGCCCCCCTGGCCGCGCCCCCTAGGCGCGCGCACGCCTCCGCGCTCCTGGCCTGGTGGACCGCAGCAACAGATCAGAGCAGTCGGGTTGTTGCGCAGCAGCGCACAGTCGCGTGAACGTTGGGGTGGGCGCGGAGGGAGGGACCGGGGGCGGTGGTTGGGGGCGAACTTATTGCCTTGGGGGGATTGTTTTCGCCGTAAGGAGAGGGTGAAAAAAAGGGGGTGCGCGGGGCAGGTGAAAGAAGGGGTTGACGTGGAGATGCTGGAGAGGGGCGGGGAGGGGGGTCTCCAATGGTGTCGGGAATTTATTTAATGCTGGCTCTGGCCCGCCCGGCACTCTTCGAAGAAAATACGGGTATAAGGGGCATGCCGTGCAACAACCAGCGGTGCACTGGAGATAGGGGGGATAGCGGGGAAAACGGGAGGGAAGGAGGGAGGGAGGGAGGAAGGGAGGGAGGGAGGGAGAGAGGGAGAGGAAGAAAGAGAGAGAGGGAGAAGGAGAGAGGGAGAGGAAGGAGGAAAGAAGGAGAAAAGGAGAAAAGGAGAAGGAGAGAGGGAAAAGGAGAGAAGGAGAGAGGGGGAGAGAGGGAGAGAGAGACGGACAACGATTGGGGCTGAGAAAATAGGGGGTACAATGAAAGCAGCCTTAATAAAACAACTAATAAGCGTCAAGGGGGACCGGGCTGCGGGGGCACTCTGCCTCTAGCTAAATAAAGCGGATGTGATGAATCCCGCCTGAACATTGCCCGCTCTCCCCTCCCCTCCTCTCCCCTCACTTGTCGCGGGCGCGCCACCCCCGCGCGCCGCCACCTCGTTTACCGGAGCGACCAAAAAGCAACTTTGCGACTGGAGGGCCATTAGGCCCGCTTAGTTCCAGGAAATAACTGCCTCTGGTGGCGCTTCCCGCCAGACCGCGCGCCGCGCCGCCCGCGCCTCCCGGGGCCTGCCAGTGCCAGTGCGGTCGGGTCCGTGATAAAGACGTGGCTCTCTGTGTGGGAGAGCGTGTTGGGGCACCGCCCCCCTTCCCCTCTCTTCAACTCCCTACCCACATCCCGCCCCTTTTCCTCCCCCCCCCCCCCCGGCCGCGACAAAAGCGACTCAAATGTCGGCAAAACACACCGCTTTCACTTAGAATCATGACAGCTTCCGCGAGGGGTGGGGTGGGGGACTTTGAAAGGAAACGGGAATTCGTCAGTCGAGACCGCGTCGGTATGTGCGACTGGCAGCGAGGAGGAGGCGAGGAGGGGGGGGGGAGGCTTGATGAGGGGCTCGAACCACATGTGTTAAGCTTAAACACTGCGGCCTGTCTGACTGACAGGCAACACATCAGAGTCTCGCAGGCGCGCGTGTGGGAGACAGTAAGAGCGTGGGGGTGAAAGAGAGGTAGGGAGAGGGAGGGA
>NW_026267420.1:93875-95444 GCF_000697945.3 Frankliniella occidentalis | reverse complement strand
GGAGGGAAGGAAGGAGGGGAGGAAGGAGGGAGGGAGAGAGGGAGGGAGTGAGGGAGGCAGTGAGGGAGAGAGGGGACCTAGGCGGATTACCCTTCCTCCTCCCTTGTCTTACCCTATCCCCGGGGATATCAGGTCGTACGTCAATTAACGGAGCCCTTATTGGCCGTTTGTCCGCTGCGGCGCTGCTGATCCCGGCGAGTGGGAGCAGAGGCGACCCCTCCTGCTGACCCCACCCTCGTTCTCCCCGCTTCTTTCGCACGCACGGGACTCAACCCTGCGTGTTTTTTTCTTTTTTACTGCATCGTCTTCCTTTTAATTTATTTTTTGCGTCCTCTCCCCCGCCGCTCCGCGATCAGTTTCCCGCGCACCTCATTTTGCGGACCGCTCGGGTTGCAAGCGGCGCTTCTCGCTGGCGTGGCGGGGCGTGGCGAGGCGTGGCGGGGCGTAGCGGAGCTCCGGGTAGACGTTAACCTCACCTGACACTCCACTTACGACGACGTTGAAAGGCGCTTTCCGCAGCGGGCGGAGCAGCGAGCGGTGCGCCCCCGCCCGCGCAGCCTCCGGGTCCCCGGGCTCTGCGCCGACCCGCCAGGAACCACCGCCACCGCCGCCGCCGCCACGTCCCGGGGGGGACCCGCCCCAGGACCCCGCCCGGCCCGGGCCTCCGACCGCACGTTAATCAAAGGACCGCCTTCAGGAGCCGAACCCTTGCGCCCGAACGCCTCTTCTGAACGACCCCAAGTGTCGGCCCTTCTTGCGATGCAGCCTGCCCTGCTGCCCTATGGGGGGGGACCGTGGGGGACCGGCTTGTGCATTAGCGGCGGGGTCCTTCTACTCGCCCGCTGCGGTCAGCGGCTGCTCGTGCTGCCCTGGAAACTCAAGTGTGTTACAACAGTCCTACAGTTGCAACACCATGAGCACTTAAACCTGTAGGATTGTATCACACTTGAGTTTCCAGATTGCCATAGTATGGAGTGCTCCTAGTTTTGAGCGTTTGCACGCAAGTAGTCTTCTATAGTCACATTGCTGACCCTCCAATACGATGGAACCCTTCCGCACTCTCCGCAGCAGTTTCCGCTCCGCCAAACTACAACGACCACAGTGCATTCTCCGATATGTTACAGCCGCGTGCCCTGCTCCAACTCATCACTCGCATCGACTGAATTCTTGAGTGAGTGCCCCCCCGACCCCTGGGTACTGCACGAGTACCGCCCCCCGGCTCCGCCTGCCCCCAAGTCGTAGCAGAAGCAGTAGTTGAAATTCGCAAACTCCGGCGGAAAACTATCTCGTCCGTCTCGTCGACGCGTCTGGTTGTAAACCAACTATGTGTTCAAAGTGTAGGGGCGGGGCGGCGTGGGCTGGCTGCAGAGCGGCGGCGTGCCCCAACTAATACACTCGGGTCGGCAGGACCGGCGTCGCCGCAGCCAGCGGTCACACCTGGGCCCGGGTGACGGCTAGGACGGAGGGGGCGGGCAGGACGGAGAGGACGGGCAGGGAGGAGAGGACGGGCAGGGCGGAGAGGACGGGCAGGACGGAGAAGATGGGCAGGACGGAGAGGACGGGCAGGGC
>NW_026267420.1:91307-93721 GCF_000697945.3 Frankliniella occidentalis | reverse complement strand
GGGCAGGACGGAGAGGACGGGCAGGGCGGAGAGGACGGGCAGGGCGGAGAGGACGGAGGACGGGCAAGACGAAGAGGACGGGCAGGTTTGAGAGGATGGGCTCGCCCGACGACAGGGCTGTGAGGAGGGGCGCTTTGTTTGGGGCGGAGCGCGCTGAGGGCCGAGCTGCCTGCCTGGGCCGGCCCGGGCGGGGCGGCCGGGGGTTTTGGGTTGGCTGTCCATAGTGGAAGAGCGGCCGGCCTGTTTGCGGATCGGGCTGCCGCGTGTTTGTCTACCTTCCGCGCGGTGTGGCGAGGCGCAGCGTGGGGCTGATACCAAAGGGGGCTGTCCACCCACCACTCGGAGGACATCGGCCACCCCGCAAGGGGACGCCGCGATGTCAGTCCGCCCTGCTGCGCACGGCCTGGACGGTCGTGTACGTTGGGTGACCGCCACATCGCCGGCCTCCACTTCTTATTGCATGCCCTGCTTATAGCGGACCTTCCCCCTATACCTGCGGGGCACTCGAGAGAAGCGGCTTGGGAGTGTAAGCGTAACCTGAGCGGGCCGGGGCACCCCGCCGAAGAGTTTGTTCTCCATGACGGGCGTCTCTGGTTTCGCCGAGAGTGCCAGACGGGGGGCGGCAGCGGCGGCGGCCGCGTCGCCACTCGCTTCGCGAGGGGGAGGAGGAGGAGGAGGGAGAGGGGTGACGACGCCGACGACGTGGACAGCCAGGGGTCGTTTGGCCGAGATTTGGCGAATCACATTATGGCTGGGCGGGTCGGGACGAGTTTAGGCCGAGCAGTGCCACGTGTTGTGGGCGCGGCGCTGTTCCGGTTCAGCGCGCTTCAACTTATGGAAATGGCGGGGAATTCATGAGCCTACCCGGCCATGGCCGTGTAGCTGTCCATTGCGCTGTCCATGGTGCCTGCCCCTGGCGCTGGACGCATTTCTGTCCATGGCGCTCTGCATGGTGCTGTCCCTATGGCGCTGTCGATGGCGCTGTCCGATAGCCAACCCCCTCCTGTCCGGCTGGCTGGCACTGTGTGTCGCACCCACTCTTCATCTTTCCGGAGAGGCACAGGCGCGTGGGCAGACGACAATTTGATCGATTGGAGGCCTGGCCGGCTGAGCGACGTACTGAGTGCCCCCGCGCGCGCTACGCTCCGCCGCGTCCGCGCCAGCGCGACCCCAACAACGCCCTATCACGAGGTCTACCCCGTCCGTGCAACCCGCCCACCCCACCCTATACATTTTGGTCAGCACCGTTCAAAGAAAGAAGAAAGCAAAAATGATCCGTTAAAATTTTGTACTTAGTGGCGTGGCTGCACCTCGGGCTGCTCGTACGAAGTGAAAAGTAATACCCAAATAAAGCGTCAACTTATTTTTAAAAATTCTTAAAAGCAGTGCATTACCATTATCTTGAACGTCGAAGACAGACTCTACATAATTGTCATTTTTTACAAACACTCAAACATTGTTTGTCCTGTGCGTAGGCGTTGCGACCCGGCGACCTGACCCGCGTTTGAGTGATAGCATCGGCCTAGTGGTGGTCCCCGGTGGGGCAGGTGGGGTGGGTGGGGCCCCAGGCTCAGCAGCTCACCTCCGGCCCTCTGTCAGCGGGTCCCCCGAGCCGCCGCTGCTGCCTACATTATAAACAAGTTCGCGCCGTTTTGTCATCGTTAATTAGACTAATAAAGTTTTGCTCTCCTCACTCGCGCGTACGGCGTTATGGCGCGTGCTCTCGCTCTCATCGCCTTTGAAAACTTTGCCCTGTCGCTCTTTCTCTGCATAAGCCCGCCCTTCTCTTTCTCCCTCGCTCTCTTTACGCTCTATTTTTATTTGCCACTTTGCGCGCTCTCCCTCCCCTGCTATATGCGTCAGCTGTAAGCCAGTATGTGTTACCAGCTGCTGCCGTGTTCGCATTCTAAGTTCAAACTTTCCCTTCATGCATTCTCACCGTAGGTGCGCGCTGCCAGCCAGTCTCCCACTGCCAGCATTTCCAGGTTTCTATACAATCAAGCATCTCATATGGGAGAAATACATGGTCTGGGCACGTCTCGGTGTTTGCAAAACTGTTTGAATACGTCGCTTTTATCGCGTATCTCGCTGGGTATGTTTCTTTCTCCAACCCCATTCCGTCACGTGCACGTGGCGCTGACTGCGCATACCCCGGGCCGGGCGGCGCCCGGGCGCCCGGTTCCGCCGAACTTGTACCCGATCAAGAGGATACGACCTTGGCGCCGCGCGTTCGAGGCGTGTGGCGTGGCGCGGCGTTGCAGCGGCGCGGGGGTCACAACTTCGGCGGTGGGCTCCGCCAATGTGTGTGTGAGTAGCTCAGCGGCCGCGACCCGGAGGCGCGCGCGTCGGCCAGCCCCTGTGGGCCGCATTGGCCGTTGGGATTAGGAGTGGCGGGTCGTGGCGGGGCGTGGCGT
>NW_026267420.1:81267-82877 GCF_000697945.3 Frankliniella occidentalis | reverse complement strand
TAGTCCCGAGTAGCTACCACCAAGCGGGGCGGCCGGGGCAACTGCGAGGAGAGCACAATCGGCCCGGCTGGCTTCTAACCAGAAGGGCTGAGGCGGGCTGAGGCGGGTGCAACCGCAATAAAGAATTCCGGTGGTTGCGCTGAGGCGGGAGGACCTCCCACCCCCGGAAGTAGAAGAATGATTCATCGGGGTCGTTCGCGGAGGGTAGGAGGGGAAAAAGGGGAGGGGAGGGGGGGAGTCGGAGACCGTTTGTTTATTGACCCAAATTGCGTTCGACCTCTTTGTGTGGGGAACCTACTTTATCCACGACTTACAATTGTCTAATCGGCAGTCTGTGTTCGAATCAGAAAGAGCAGGTAGCGCTATATGTGATGCGCCAACGTGTTTTCTATTTACTTGTTTTCACATTTTCTGTGCACTTTGTTCTTTATTCCGTATCAGGAACAATTTGTCATGGTGACTCGTAACGGCATGAAGCCCTTTTTATTTTTGTGAACCTAATACCAACTAGCAGATGCAAATAAATTCCGTACAAAATGTACTTAGTAGAAATAGATTGGGGCCGGCTTGCAAACACCAGGTCGTACAAAAACGCGTTGTGGTGTAGTAAACGGCGTAGCTCTCCGAAGTTTCCACCTCAGCGATGCTTTTCGGGGGAAAGACGGATGGCTACTTTTGTTTCCTCCGTTGGAGCCTGCACCGTACTGCCGTCGTGGTGCTCTATTAGTGGAAGCAGCCAGCTTCCTCGCCGCCCCGCTCTCTCTCTCTCTCTCTCACTCTCTCTCTCTCTGGTAACGGGAATGGCTTTATTGCGTGCCCCGTGAAATTTCAATCGAGAACTCGCCCTCCCCACTACCCCTGCTCGGCCCCGCCACCGTCACGCTGTGCGCTCTCTGTTATCAGTTATCTATCCTCCTGCTGTTGCTGTTGCTACTCTCGTCTCGTTTACATATCAATAGTACACCACTTCTGTATAACACCTAGAATCTATCAAAATAAAAAATGGGCCGACAGACTTACCTACTGAATGACCGACACACTTTCCCACCCCCACCACACGTTTTTTTGTTTGGAAAGGGTTACGTTAGTATGGGTATCACTATTCTAACCACCATTGGAATGCAGAGTATAGAACGTTCCTTAAAACGCATAAGAATGAAGTGACGCGGACATTTACAGTTTTCTCTCACTCCTTGGCCACTTTCATTAAATGGGTCTCACGATTTCACGAACTTAGTAAATGCATTGTGCTTCTTAATAAGATACCCCAAAATTTTGGGAGGGTTCTTGAATTGCAAACGCATATTCTTTTGGGGGTGCATAAAAACTATCTTTCTTTACAACGTAGTACAAGAATATGGAACAAAAGCGTACACAATGTGAAGCCTTTCGGAGTATACCCGGCTGCACATGGATGGGATAAGCGCCTTAGACCACTCTCCTAACAATACAATACGACGCCACTCGCTGTTGGCGCACTGCGCACTGCTGCAGTGCTGTCTGACAGCGACGCCACTTGGACATGCCTGGAGGGGAGCGGGTGTGTCTCGTTAGAAGTCGCCCGCGGCTTTACCACCCCTCGCCCCTGCTCCTGCCTGCACGACCCCCCC
>NW_026267420.1:77913-81217 GCF_000697945.3 Frankliniella occidentalis | reverse complement strand
CCCTCTCTCCCTGTCTCTGTCTCTCTCTTTCTCTCTCTCCCGCCTCTCCCTCTCACAATCAGCTTTCCTCCCCGGCGTCAACCGCCTTCCGAATACTGCACGGTCAGCCAGCGGCGCGTCCAATCCGTTTCCATGAACTTGTCGCTCTCGTCTGCTCTTCTGCGCTTCTGCTAGACGGGGGAGAAATAATCTGGCAAGACGCGAGCGAAAAGTCACAGTGAAAAATAAATTCACTCTAAACTGGTTGGAGTCTTATGAAACTAAAATATTGGCGTCCTTTAAGGAAGCCAAATCTTGGCGATGAAAGACGCCAAAATATTTGGCGTTCTGAGATGAAGAACGCCGATATTTGGCGTTCTGAGAAGACGAACACTAATCAGTTTTCACTGTACATGTGATAAATTTACAATCGGCATCGTATATTTACTTCAGGTCAGGTCTTTTTTGCCCGATACGAGGAGTCACAAGGATTTTGTCGAGGATTTTGTTTAATTTTACAACTTGAAATTATTTTAAATTCACAACATTTCTCATGAAAAATTTCCCCCCAATGCACCAAAAATATTTTTCACAGTGGTCCCTCAATGTCGTAGTTAGTTGCAAAACCGATGTCAGGAGGGATCAGCCTAGGGATTACAGCGTGTTGTGTTGCCAGTGGTGTCGGCTGCTTTGTGCGTGCGAGGCGATACCTCGGGTGATGCGCTCGACAGAGACTATGACTATAGTCTTGTGGCGTCGCCGCTTTTCCTCGTGTGCAAACCACTCTGCGTCGAGCAAACAACGAGCCCGCCTGGTACCGCTCCCCTTTACCGCCATCGCATAGCCTATGGAGATGCTGACGACGATCTGTTTGCTGCACCCTTCCGGCAGCTCCTCCGGCTCTAGAGGGATCTCTCGCTCTGCTCCCAGCTGCCTTGTGCAGGCATTGTGCGTCGCGGGGGACGGGAGCGCCCTCCACCCGGCGGCTTACAGTCGGCTGAAGGCCGCTGGAGCAGGGCACTGCTGGGGGGCACTAACTGGATGGCTACGGTACCAAGCCGCTCAGCAGCGGACCGCCGCCACCGCATGGCGCGCGTTCACATGTGCCAGCACCTGCCCCCAAGTAGATCGTCTGTACATCTGTGTCCGTCGTCTGTTCGCCATCCTGCTGACTAAGAGAGAGAGGGGGGGGGGGCGCCCTGTTTCCTTGAACTTAGATAGGACAAGTTCGGGAAGAAAGGGAGGTCCTGCTGGATATCTGCCGGATAGTGGGCGGGGCCGGGGCAATGTGGACCCCCTCCCCCCGCAACATGTCGGCTCTCAGAGAGAGAGAGGGAGAGGGAGGGAGGGAGGGAGCGAGGGAGGGAGGGAGGAAGGGAGGGGAGGGCAGGGGGTGAGATAGAGAAAGAGAGAGGGAGCGAGAGAGCACGAGCGCGTGCCGCGAGGCGAAAAAGGAAAATCAGCGTGTAAACACGGCTAGGACTGATGTGGCTCGTGTTTTCTTTTAATTACCGCAGATGAATCCGCAAGCGCGCGTGTTGTGTTGCGCGGGGCGCGCGGGGCGGCGGTCCGAGGCGCACCCCCAGCAGGCAGCGTGCGTGTCGGCTGCGCGGGCTCCGCGGCTGGAGAACAATGGCTGGGGAACGACAATAACAAACGACTCTATCAGAGGGAAACAGAAAATAGGACGCCGCCCCGCCCGGCTGCTTCTCTCTACTGGTGGATTTCGTTTTTGTCGGGATCGCATTAGGACAAGGCCCTTCCTGGTCCTGGCTCCGATGGAGCAAGAGGCAACAGGGCAGCGAGATCAGAGTGGGCAGGAGCGTGGGGCAACCCGTCAGTGGCCGCATGTAGCGAGGTACAGACGGGACGGGCGGGCGAGTCCATGGTGGCCTCGCTGGGTGGGAGTTTCGCGGGACGTTCCGCCGCGTTCCTCGAGGCGTACCGCACCGCAGGGCGGTGCGTACCCGACCACGTCTTCCGCATAATACCGCTTGACGTTCTTTACATATTTCGGTCCGCCCTGCTTATTCCCCTCCCGCGCTCTGCTGCTTTGCTTTATTGCCGTGCTTTTTCAGCTCGACGAATTCGAATCACACCCAGAGCGGAGGGTGAAAGGGGTGTGTTGAGCGTCGCAGACCTGCCCCGTGTGGCGCGTGGGTGGGTCCCTCTGTCCCTGGCCGCTGCTGGCGAGGCTGACAGCCAACTCCTCTACATCTCCTGCTGCCCCATCCCCGTCCGTCCTGAGCGGAGATGACGCCGGGAAACCAATTGGATTGGTAATCGCTTATGAAATTAGCCTCTTTGACCTAGTTACTGGCGCGGGCCCCCGCCCAACGCCCCGCAGCGGCGCGCACCGCACTAGCCCCGGGATAAACTAATAATAATCTTCCAGTCCACGGCAATCCCTGTTCTGTACTCTCTGTCTTTTCGATAATTGATAATTAATCCCAAAGGGACTTGCCACCCAAAGGGGGGGGGGGGCGTGGGAGGATGTTGTGGGTTGGGAGACGGCACCCGGATCAAGGAGGAGGGATTCCATTCCATAAGGGGGCTTTTCAGAGGCGCCGAGTTGATTGAGTGGCTCGAGGGGTCTTGAGGGCGGGGCGGAGTATGAAAATCGTCGGTTAAGAAATGGGATCTCGTTCGAGACACAATTTCACATTTCACTGAATGTGAGGTTTTGAATGGTAGTGCAAAACCCACTCCCGACAAAGAAAACAAAAACTTAAAACGTTTTTTTCTCTTGACGGAGTTTTCACGCCTTTCTGTAAATGTTAAATACATATTATTATGTTTCACAATGTGACACTGACAAATAAAGTATTCAACTGGCGTGCATATGCAAGTGCTCAACGTTATGTTGCACACTTTTCAGTGTTCGGCTGGATATTTGAATACTTCGAAGTGTTCAACAGTGAATTTGAACACTTTTAACACGTTGAGTCCCACATGACCACACGTATGGTCACAATAGCAAGCAAGAGAGGACCCCTCTGCTACTCAACGTGTTAAGTGTCGAAAAGCTTCATAGCCAACGGCCAAACCTGACATTTTTATGTGTTCAGACACTTGAAAGTGTGCAACATAGTGTTTAGCACATGCATGTGCACCCCAGTTGAACACGTTATTTATCAGTGTAACCCATAAATAGACCAGAAAAGCAACAACGAAAGCAAACGTAAAATTTGACGCGCATCCGTATGGGTGTTATGCGAGTCAGTCAAATAATGCAAAGTGTGCGTAATAATAGTCGTTTCACACTTGTTGTTCCCACAATCTGTAGAAACAAACACACACCCACAGACCCCCCGGGGGCGCCCCC
>NW_026267420.1:67517-69598 GCF_000697945.3 Frankliniella occidentalis | reverse complement strand
GGGGTCGGGGTGGGGCGGGGGATCGCGATCGTACACATTGTAGGGCATTACAGAGCCCCCTGCCGCTCAAACACCATAGCACGGCTAGTCATCTAAATCGGCCCGCCCGCCCCCGCGCCCCCGCGCCCTGTGCGCCTCAGCAGCAGCCTCCTCTGTCAGTACAGCCTCTTCAATAAGTGGTGTGGGGAGGAGGGGGAGGGATCCACCACGGGGCGCGGGCGAGCGGGCGCGCCGCCGCCGCTGCTGGCCCACCGCTGCTGAAAGGCGGCGTTGCGTGGCGTGGCGAGGGATCAAACTGATCCCTTGTTGCCATCAGCGACACGGCTTTGGCGCGTTGTGGCGTTGTGGCGCTGGGCGAGGCGGGGCGAGGCGGGGCGAGGCGGGGCGCGGCGGGGGAGGCGCTTCCTTCCTGATTGTCGGCGTCGCGACGACGCTGCGCAGCGCCGTCGCTGCTATAGCGCGGGCGGCTCCGCGTGGATCAAACGAGCAAAACTTGTTTCGGGGTGGGGCGAAAAGTTGCGCGTGCCCCCTTAGTGGCTGGACGTGTATGCAAGTTAGCCATATGGTTCACACACCCCCCCAACAAAAAAAAAATACCTCGTTCATACTGATGTACTTTCAAAACTAAGTTTGGAATATGTTTCTGCACATGATGTGCGAAAGAATCCGCTGGCTTTTACGCTCGTGATCATCATGAAGTTATCTTTCTCGTAAAAAAAAGGTTAAAAGGGGTTGAAGCGTTACTATTTTTATTGATGAAGCCAAAAAGCAGACCGAGAAAGTTGAAACGTTAAAAGCGCGTCTGTCCAATCCGCATATGGTTCGATCATACCAGCTCAGACTGTTTTCCATCGCTATTTTGCAGGGTTCTGTGTATATTCGATTGTCGGAGAGCGCACATAGCGACCGGGGTGCGCGGACCCGCGTGCCTGGAGCGTGGCGTGGCCGGAGCGTGGCGGGGCGTCGCGGGGCGTGGTGAGGCGTGGCGGGGCGCCCCGTTGTTGTCGGCGAGTCCAATAAAAGACGACACAGTAAACGTGTCGAAGGGAGAGAGAGAGAGGCAGAGGCAGAGGTGTATCGGGGAAAGGGTTTTGGGTCCCACCTCTCGGGTCCCACACATAGTATAGGGGAACGTCTAGCTGCGGAGGAGAAAAACGCTGGAATGAATGGAATGCGGAAGTAAAGAGCGCGCTTCCGGCCCCGATATATCGGCGGGATTGGCGACGCACCACGTCAGGTGCCCCGCGCCTGGCTCTGCGCGCCCCTGCGGCAAATAGGCATACCGTGAAACATTTAGGGCTCCTTCTGCAGATTAGTCGAAAGTCCGAGCGAAAGTCTTTCTAAACTTTCGTCCCGCAGGAGAAGTAAGTACTCAGCAGAGTGGCCTCGCCTCACCGCTCCCGGATCGCCGCGAGGAGTGGCCTCCTCTCCCCCAAACGCCCCTTCCCCGCTCCCCGCTCCCAAAATCCTATCCAATAACATTACACCGCTCGCCATCAGCCACCGCCGCCGGCCCGCCGCCGTGGATGGCAGGATCCTCGACAGATGAAAGACAAACTTTTTTTTTTGTTTCTTCTTTCCTCACTGGGTCAATACGCCATTAGACGAGGAGATCGCAAAGCTATCCGTCGGGAAACGCCCGCAGGGTATTAGAGGAGGGGGGAGAGGGGCTAGCGAGCGGACAGGTGTGTGGTCCGCTGACATGCGATGCGCGAGGAAGAACGAGACGTGAAAGCTTTTTGGTGTTGCGAGAGTAAGGAAGACAGGCAGATAGAGAGAAAGGGGGGAGAGGCGCAACCGTGTGCCGCTAGGCGAGTGCAGTAGAAGCAGTAGCAGCAGCAGTAGTAGTAGTAGTAGTAGTAGTAGTAGTAGTAGTAGTAGTAGTAGTAGGGAGATTGGCACTGCCCCCGTTCGTTGTATTGTTTATTCATCCCCCACTCCACCCTTCGCAGTCGCTCGCTTCTCCTCAGAGAGGAGGAGACAGACTGCGAGAGACATCACCCATGCAGTTTTAAAACGACTCGCGGCTCGTCTGTATGAGAGTCTCCAAGTGTCTCCATTCGCCCCTCTCTCGCCCCCCC
>NW_026267420.1:63214-64164 GCF_000697945.3 Frankliniella occidentalis | reverse complement strand
CCCCCCACCCCCATCTATCCCCTTCTCACCCCGGCTCATGACACCGCTTTCACGGTGCGTCCGGGGCGGAAAGGACTCGACGAGAGACCCCCTCCTCTATCCTCCCCCCCCCCCTTCCTCTTCGCCCCCGCTACGACCGGGATTATTCCCATTCCCCAGGGACACGAGAGCAGGGGAGGGAAGTGTTATTTTAAAATTCAGTCTCCATCCAACCCTGCTGCTTTCCCCGCGGCTTTTCCTGTTGAACCCCGGGGAAGAGTTTTGTTCCTCTTCATTTCGCGCAGTGGGCATGGGACGGGCATGACTCCTATCTGCGGGCTGCGCGGGCCGTCGTCGTCGGCGTGATCCCCGAGATTCATGGCTCAACACGCGTCCTCTTTGCGCCTCGGCTCGCCCTCGCCCTCGCCCACCGTCTAGCCCTGCTTGCCCACTAGGGAGCAGGGATCAGGGCGTGGTGGTGGTGGTGGTGGTAAAGTCTCTAGCGCCCTGTGCAGCTGCCCTGCCCGGTCGTGAGTGGCCTGAAGTGCTGCCCCGATGAACTCACTGAGCGATGTATCGACCAGCTATTTTTGAAACCGTGGCCAATATACAACACGCGCGCGCGCGCTTCATTCTGCCGAGCCCCAGGGGGCTTCAGCTCTGAATAGGGGTGCGCGGACAAAGTTAGCCCAAAAAGGGGGGAAAAGGGAATGGCAAATTGTCATATTTTTATTTATCTTTTTGCAGTGCGTCGATGAAAATATGGCTCGCTTTTTATACAGTCGTTGTGCGATGATGATTAAAAATAACAAGAGTTTATATTTTTGACGACTGTGTTATTTGGGGTAAATGAGTCGCGTTCTCTGGCATACCGTAAACAAACCGTCCGTATGAAGATAATGGTCGAGCAGCTGATAAGGTCCACCGGTGTTCCCGTCCCTGCCCCCCACAACGCCCCACCCCGCCCCACC
>NW_026267420.1:50741-52304 GCF_000697945.3 Frankliniella occidentalis | reverse complement strand
AGGGGGGCTTGCTGCTAGCTAACCCAGCCCTCATTGCTATTCGGTGCAGCCTGTCTGTATGCAGCCAGGCATGACGCCACTGCTGCACGCTGCACCCCCCCCCCTTCACCCTCACCTCTTCCCCGATGCAGCTCACGCGGCAAACGCAACGCAAAACGAAATAGGGAAACGGGGAGGGGAGAGGAGGGGGGCGTGAAGTTCAGCCGACGTGCAATTTACAGTAATAAGCCCACCGGCCCCGTGGCAGTGGTTAGGCCTCGCCGCCGGTGCGGAGGCCCCGAGCACTTCACGTGGGAACCCCAACCCAACGGGCTGTGTTCGCAAATTAACGATAATTAACTGTCTACCCACTTCGATACATCGACATAGCTTCTCACGGCAACAACGGTCAGAGGGAATATGAACAGCTGCAAGACCATATAGTAAATACATAGTTGGTTTTGGAGATGAGTAGGATTGAGAAAAGACTCGTCTGCAAAGCACAACTAATTTTTACATGGCTAAGACCAAATTAGTGTTGGCTTGATCGTACTTTTATTTTATGGTCGTCCCTGAATTAACGATACCGCCGGCAAGTTGATGCATATGTTGCTATCTTTCAGGCAATTACTGAAACTCACTTAAATAACACTGTCCTACGCTCTCCAATTTCTTTTCCGTTGTAAGCAAATGATCCCGTGAGCTTGCCTTTCATGGCAATGGCGTGCTCGGTGAGGAGGTGGTCGGTGGAGGGGTGGGACTTTGGCTCTGGCGTGACGCCCCCCCCCCCTTCCCCCCGACCCGGCTGAATGTCGATTTGAGCACCAGCCGCAACGGAGAGAGATTTTCTTCTTTTTTTTGGAAATGGAGGAATAATAATATCTTTTGTGAACGGCTGGAACGGCCGGGCGCGCTTTGGCAGCGGCGCGCGCGGTGTGGCGCGGCTGCTGGAAGGGCAGGCGGTGCAGCTGCACCAGCTAATCACCCCCTCCCCTCGCCCCGTCTTCCTCCCCCTCACTTCTGCTCCCCCTCATTCTGCCTCCTCCTCCTCCTCCCTGTAACTCTCCGCCTCCGCCTGTCTCCCCCGCCACCTCTCGAGCTGCCCGATGTGATATTACCATCATAAATCACCGCAGGCCGATCGCGCGCATACGGACCTCCGGACCGCAGCACAGCAGCTGAGACGGGCCGCCGGGGGGCGGGCCGTCGGCAGCAGGCGAGCGGGGTCAGGTCCCCTACTTGAAATGTAATAATTATTCACCCCAGTAATTATGAAACATCGCAGAAACAAACAAACGTCATGTGCCTTTTTGCCCGCTTACCTGATTGGTTTGGCCAACGCCTCTGTTTTTCCTTCATAACTTATTTGCGTCGATCGCGGTACTCCTCCAGGAATAACTTCGGTAATTAGTTGGCCAGTTTCGATACCTCCTAACCATATACGCTTATCTGCTACGTATCCTCGACAAACCCGCTTAACTGTAGCCTAGTGCCGACAAACTCGCTTAACTGCGCCCAGTGCTGGACAAACCCGCTTATCTGTGCAGGGAATCCTATGCAGTTAAGCGGGTTTGTCCAGCACTG
>NW_026267420.1:48484-49454 GCF_000697945.3 Frankliniella occidentalis | reverse complement strand
CCCCCTCCCCCCTCCCCCCAACACACACACACACACTTGTCACCCCACGCTGCCTCGACAGTAGCGGAGCGCAGCGGCCGAACCCCCAGCAAGCGCGTGGCGGTCGGCGACGCTGTGACACGTCTTGAATGCGAATATCGGTAGTACACCCCCAAACCTTTATTGTTAAAAAGTTTTCTTCCGTTGACATGATCAGAGCCTTCTTTCGTCCGCCAGGGCCGAGGGGGAGAAAGTAGGCCGTGTGGGGCGGTCGGGCGGTGTGACTGACGCGCCGATATCTGATCCGCACCCCCCATGTTGATGTTGTTTATTGTTGTTTTTCGTTGTTTTTTGGCCGTGGCTATCATTTTTTTTTGCGTGTGTGCGTGTGTAGGTGATTCTCAGAATACGGACCATTTAGATTCCGCGGCCCTTCACAACTATGGGATACAAGGTTTTATTCCATCTAGATACTCGAAAGCACTAACATTACCTGGTGCAACACTAAACACCTAAGAATACTGCAACAGTGGGTGACTAGAGCAGTTTAAATGGTCAAAATGTGAACTCCAGTACGTTCTTGTGTTTCAGGTCATGCCCCACGTCCTGATGCCCGTCGTGCTGGAGGACAACACTCGTCTGCTGGCGCTGGCCGACCGGCTGCGGCAGCGGCGCGAGGAGTGCCACGCGGAGGTCCGCGAGCACCAGCAGTACCTGCAGCGCCAGCAGCAGCTGCCCCCGGATATAGGCGAGTACATTGCGACCACCACCGGCCGCCACTCTGCCCCCTCCCCCCTGCCCCCTTCCCTTCCTCCTCTGCCGCCCGCCGTTTCTCAAACGCCATCCCGTGCCTCTCTGCTTTTGGGGCGGTGGCACTCTGATGTGGCGAGGCGAAGGCTTTGCCGACCAAAGTGCCGGCGGCGGGCAGACGGGGCAGGCAGCCGTGGCGGGCGGCCAGCAGCCCGGGCTGGCAGCCATGGCAGGGCCCTAG
>NW_026267420.1:44666-48434 GCF_000697945.3 Frankliniella occidentalis | reverse complement strand
TCTCTCTCTCTCTCTCTCTCTCTCTCTCTCTCTCTCTCTCGCTCGCTCGCTCGCTCGCTCGCTTTGTCTCTCTCTTGCTCGCCCACGCACTTGTTCTCCCTCTCCGCCCGCCCTTAGTCACCTACCCGCCCGCGCAGCAGGGTCGGGTGCTTCCCTCCGTTGCGTTTCTCCCCGTCTCGGATGTCTCTGCTTCGTGATTATCGGCGGCTCTGATTAAGCCCTTGCGCCCTCGGTCCCGGTTGGTATCCGACATCAAAGTTGTGCGTGCGTCGCATTGGCTGTGTATCCACCACCGGGGTAGTCAGTGCGCTCAGCCGTGTGTGTGTGGTGCAGGATGGTTTATTTTTTGTGCACGAGTTTTTTTGTGTAGCCCTCTCCATATAAACCCACCACATTTTCCCAGTATTTTCCGGTCCGGTCCCCTTTGTGTATCTCCGGCCCGCCCCCGCGGGCTCGCCCCCGGGCTCTTCCCAGCTGCAGCAGCAGCTCTAACCGTGGCGTCCGGCTGCTCTGTGTGTTCCAGCGGTGGCCGTCCAGTGCCCGGCGGTGTGGGACGCGGTGCGCTGCTGGCCAGCTACGCCGGCGGGCCGCACGGCGTGGCAGCCGTGTCCGGATTACATCCACAACTTTAATCACTCGGTAAGCGAACTGCCAAAACTCTGCTCAGTCAATTTCTCGTCTGACCTTCAGAGAGAACCCCCCGCTCCGGTCCGAATCCCTTATCCCTCTCGTTTTCCCGCCGTCCCCACCGGGGGTCCTCTCGCCTTACAGTGTTGGCCGCTCACCCGCTCACCTTTCCTTACCCGGCGTGGTCCATATTTCGCTGGGAGAACCACACGACCGCCCCTTTCATCTACCATTTTATTTGCATACGTATTGATGCCGAACCGACCAACCTCCATCCCCTCGCTCTCTCATTACCCGTGTAGGTAACCAACCAACCCGCTCCCCACGCACCCTCTCACCCCCTTTCCCACTGTATCACGAGAGCAGCGTATAAAACTTTTTAAATAGCGTATTTATATTCAAACAGAGGTAGCTAATTTTCGAAACACTTCGTTTTATTTACAATATGTGCTGCGACTTTCGTACCTTAGAAGAGGGCAGCGCTGATAAAGGCCAATAATTAATAAAATTGATTATGCTGGAAAATGTAAATGAACCTTCTTTCTCCACTTCTTGTGTAGGCGGAGGCAAGCAGGCAGTGCTCCTCATCGGGGACGTGGGGCGGCGGAGCCGAGGCCAACGACTCGCTATGGACCTACAGCAACTACTCGCAGTGCCTGATCACACAGGAGACGTCGACCAATGCGGTGAGGCTGGGGGGAATTGGCATTTTGGTTATTCACATCGCAATTCCCGGCAATTCCTCTCTGTGCGCTGTGCATTCTTTTCATTATTCACAGTTTTTTTTCATTAGGGATTGTTTGTTTCTTTGGTGGTGGCTGCCTCGACTAATAAATCCACTACCGGCATGTCGTCATTTTCAGACGACGCACATGGACCTGTGGGTCCCGGTCGTCAAGAAGGTGGCGCAGGTGGGCTACAGCGTCTCCCTGTTCACGCTCGTCGTCGCCTTCATCATTCTCCTGTCCATCAAGTAAGTGAGCCTGACTCAACACTGCTGGGCAATTTGTGTGCTCGCCTCGCAAGCAAAAGTTTGGAAGTGAAAAGGTAAATCCTAAAAATGTTCCCAAAAAATGTGAGAAAAAAACACAAATTTTCTTTTCCTTATAAATTTTATTTTTGACAAATTTTCGTCAGGCTAAATTTGTCTGCAACTTCTTATAATATTTAAAACTTTTGCTCACTTCTGTGCATCAGGAAGCTGCGCTGCCCCCGGAACAACCTGCACCTGCACCTCTTCGCGAGCTTCATGCTGCGGGCCGCCATGTGCCTGTTGAAGGACGTGCTCTTCGTGCAAGGGCTGGGTCTGCCCGCCGACCTCCAGCTGATCGGCGACACGGTCGAATTCATCCCCGGCCGCAGCGTAAGTTGTGCAGAAAGACGGTTAGGTTAATTCGTTCTTTGAAGTGACTTCGAAGTTCAAAAGAAGAACAGAGAGAAATTTACACCACCGAAGTGCCAGCCATTTGCCTCCTTGTCTCTTATTTGGTCTCGAGTTGGACGGGTGCCTTTCCGTAATGTATGGATGGTGGCTGCTCGCGGTGCTGCGGCGGTGTCGGAACAATTTCACGCGCAATGTCCCACGGTCCGTCGGGGCGGCGAGGACCGCGAAGGAAGAAGAGTAGCAGCGGCAATCGCAGGCTTAGCGGTGGCCGGAGATGTCTAAGAGCGTTGAACAAAGGCGTCCAAGATCGCCCCTCTTCATGTACCCCACCACAAAAGCGCTCGGCCAAAATGAGAAGAAACTCTTCTTTTGTTACGCCAGTTGTTCCTCCCCACCTGCTGAGATGCGCTATGGCATGAGGCGTTTAGCTGTGTGCCTTTATAATTGACGCCTTTTCCTCCCTCCCGATGCAGAACTGGGAGTGCAAACTCATCGTCAGCCTGTGGCAGTACTCCATCATGGCCAACTTTTCCTGGATCCTAATGGAGGGCCTCTACCTCCACAACCTCATCTTCTTAGCACTCTTCAGCGACAACAGCGCCATCACGTTGTACGTCTGCCTAGGCTGGGGTAAGCGTTTTGCAGGTCAAGCGTCAACCTGTTTCGAACGGCCATTAAGTCAAAATATACGAAGTATAATCTTTTGTTTCAGGTCTTCCCGCTTGTGTGGTGCTGCCGTGGGTGATCGGGCGGCGATACCTCGACGACCACTATTGCTGGAACGTACATGCTCACGACGCTATCTACTACGTGGTTCGCATCCCCACTATCATCACGGTGTTTGTAAGCATTTTGCGAATGAAACTACTAAAAATGCGCAATTTGGTTAGTGACCTTGTTTTAAATCCTTGCCTAACTTTCCTAATATCCTCGCCTGCTCTCCAGGTCAGTTTTGCCCTGTTCGTCAACATTGCGAGAGTGCTCCTCATCAAGATGCAGGCATCTGTTCAGGTGCAGCGGCGCAGCATGCGATACAAGTGAGTATCTCTCACGTCGCCCTTTGTTTAGCTTCAGTTTAACAAATTAAACAACTTCCACTGAACTTTTTTCTTTTAAATAAATGTTTTTGCAACCAGCGAACAAAAAAATTCGATATTGGCGATGCTGGCAAGAAATTTTCTTGAAACAGCAAATGAAACTTATTTGCCCCAAATAAACGGGTTTCTGGGTGCACAGACGGACGGAAGCCTGTTTACGTTTTCCTTATGACTTTTCTGTCACGCACCTCAACCCCTGTCCCCTTCCTGTTGACTGCGTGTCGAGTTTGTAAACTTCTGGGCGTCGGCTCTGGGTCGCTATTAATAAAGAGACAAATACAGCTGCGTGGCCTCCTGGCCGGCGGGCGGCGGGGGCGCTGGAGGCCAGAGCGTGGCCAGTCAGGTGGAAAGGTTTCAACCCCGCGACCCCGACACTACGCCCCGCCTTGCCTACTGCCACTGCTCTGTCGAAGGGCTCCTTCCGGATGGCTGAGCCTCGCGATCGGGGTCGCTTGCGCACCCTCGACACCCAGGCCACACCGCGACGCGATTTGCCTCTCGCACCCCCGGTCTGGGACCGGTGGTGCTGTTGCTTCCCCTCTGGGAAACTTAATCAACAAACACACAAGCAAATGCTTCCATTTGATTGTGCCCTGCCGTGAGGTTTGATAATTCTCGGGGCGTGGGTTGGGACGGGACACAATACCCCCTGGACACGCT
>NW_026267420.1:43720-44616 GCF_000697945.3 Frankliniella occidentalis | reverse complement strand
GGCTCTTCTGGAACTACGAATGTGCCGTCTTTCCGCGGCCGTCTTTTAGCCCGCTACCGGCCGGAGAGCCTACACCGTATTAACTACATCGTGCTCAGCCCACGCAGTCCGCTTTCCCCTAACACTCTAGAGAAATTATAGTCGGCCCACCCCCAACCCCCATCTCTTCCTATCCCTTCCCGCCTTCACTTTACACCAAATGAAATGTTCCGGTAGGCTCGGGCAACGGAGTTACGGACTAGAGGAGGGGGTGGGGGTGCACTGCAAAAAATTATGACAGGATCCCTCTCTCTCTCCCTCTCCCTTTCTCTTTCTCCAGCCCCTGCACTCGGCGAGGTAGGTGACCCGCGCGCGTGTCCGTCCGCCGGGGGGCCTAGCCGGCTGCGGCCGGGGGTCCCCGCTTTAGTGCACACCGAGGTGCACACCGCTCATCGACGAGAAGGGCGAGAACAATCATGAGGACGACGCTGGCGACGAGAACAATATAGTGAGGGAGGACGGCGATGTTGACGAGGACGACGACAACAAGAAGGCCCTCCTGGCGCAGCTCCCAGAACAGAATTAAATGGGGGCGGTGGGTGTAGAGCAGACAGCAATCAGCGCGACGTGCCTGCGGCGGGGCGGGGCTCCGCGCCGAGGCGACCCCCTCGTTATTTGCCTTATCCCAACCTGCTCAGCTGACCTCTCTGCTGCTGGAGGGACGGAGAGAAATTATATTTTTATTAAACTCCCCGGTGGTGGAACCGTCGTCGGCACCAAGAGTGAGATGGACGGAAAAGGCACGAGACAGGGAGATTTGTCTCCCTCCCTCTTAAGGAAAACATTACAAATTCTAAATCCCCGGGCTTTCTCCCTCTCTGCCTCTCTCTCTCTCTCTCTCTCTCTCTCTCTCTCTC
>NW_026267420.1:28299-43410 GCF_000697945.3 Frankliniella occidentalis | reverse complement strand
CTCCTTCCTCTCCCTCCTCCTTCCTCTCCCTCCTCCTTCCTCCCCCTCCACCTTCCTCCACCTCTCTACCTTCCTCGCAACCCTCATCGCCACCCTCTCCGTCTTGCTGCAGGCGCTGGGCGCGCTCCACGATGGTGCTGGTGCCGCTGTTCGGGACGCAGTACGCGCTGTCCCTCGTCTTCCAGGCGGGCGTCGGCCACCACGAGATCCTGGAGATCATCTGGATCGGGGTGGACCAGACCTTCGCGTCGTTCCAGGTCAGCGACACGGCACTCTGCCTGATAAGGTGTCGAGCGTGTGTGCCGAACGTTTACCCCCCTTGAGCCCTGTCGGGACCACAAATAGTACACATGGGAGCCCGTCACGCTGACACCGTTGCTGCTCTCGCGCAGGGCTGTCTGGTGGCGCTGCTCTACTGCCTGATGACGCGCGAGGTGCGCGTGGAGGTGCGCCGGCGCTGGCAGTCGACGCGCACCTTCTGGGGCGGCCGGCGGAGCGGGTCGTCCCGGCGCCCGGGGTCGCTGCTGCAGTCCGCGCCGTCGCTGTCGCGGCCCAACAACGGCCCGCCCGGCTACCGCCGCCCCAGCGACTTGCAAGGCCAGGTGAGGCCCCCGCCACCCCCTCCAGGAGCCCCCCCAGGGCCCCGGAGCGGAGGGTCGGTGCGAGGGGCGCAAACTTTGTTAGCAATGATTTACGCTCCCAGAAAATCTAAAACTCCTGGCAACCATCGTATGGTAGATCATGGAACCCCATGAAAATAGGGTTGCGGCAACACGTATGGTGGGTGGTGCCAACAACGAGCCAGCAACGGTATTTTGTATGGTTATCCCTGGCCTACAATATGATGGTTGCTACTTACAAGTCTCAATTTTTCTGGATACGCGCAATGCCAGCCCTCTGGCCACGCCCCAGTTTCTATCCGACGCAAGCGCCTGCGTGTGCTGCGGTCCTCTGTGGAGCCATCCTCACTGAGCGGAAACCTGTTGTGTGTGTGGTGCAGAACGCGAGGCGCAGCCTGACGACAAACTCAAAGCTTGACACGGTGCAGATCTCGGGCCGGCTGGAGCTCGACCGGCTCGACGGCGTGCTCGACGACAACAACGACAACGTGATCATGGACGACAGCAAGAACAAGGACGTGGAGGTGCAGAGCATGCAGGGGCTGACCACGGTGGCCGCGAGGACCAAAGGCCAGCTGGCGTCGTGTGGCGACGCCCAGAGCTGGGTGTGAATACGCCGCGTGGAGCTCTTGGCCGCGACGCGGCGCGGAGTATCGCCGCGAGGACGAACACTAAGCTAGCGGAGTATGTCCGGCCGATCCGTCCGCGGACTGACTGGTGTTACGTGCAGAGCACCACGTGGGTGCACGTGCCTCGGCGACTCGGGGCCACCGGGACCGGGCGTCCCTCGCATTAGGAAAACAACATTACCGCTAACGTGTGAAAGAGTTTTTATTAGGTTAGCCATCCACGTGCCATTTCGGGTACTTATTCCCCCCCAGTCCTTTAGTTAGGTAAGAACACGGATCTCACAATTCTGACTGACATGTCTGACATGCGTGACATGACGTTATTTAAATGTTCTATTTATTTGTCGATGTTTATGTTGTGTGTTCTATGTTTAAGTGTCAAAGGTAAGAAAAAAATAAACTCAGGGACCTTGTGTAGCGTAGACGTACGCGATATTTGTAGAGGTGTCAGTGACTCATAGCGTCTCTTGGCGATTAGCTTGACACGTTTCTGTCTTTTTTTCGTGATGTTCACGTGCTCTCCACCCAGCCAGAGGTCTGGCAATAGCTCTAAAGGGCCACGATTTTGCCTTTCAAAACCGACGATGACTGTAGATTCAGGACTTGCTAAGCGTGAGAGTTAGAAATAGACGAAAGTGACATTACCTATTTTTATATTTGCTCGTTGAACAGGAAACAAATCATCATTCCTACCACATTTTGTGTTATTATGTTGAAATGGATCATTGTGTTGCTCAAAAATACAATAATTCCCTGATTACTCGATCTCCGAAAAGAAACCTGTCTTGTTTTGGTCATTCATTTCCCTCCCATACCCAGCAGTCTCGCAAAACATATCGAAAACCGCACACAGTTAACCCCGTTAGCTCCTTAACAGGCTGTGAGAATCGTTGAAGATCATTATTTATACCATTCACTCTCCCTCCATGTCGTGGTATGGGTGGCAGCACTGCTGTTGTCTGCATCGTCTACTATACAGCTTCCATAACCCGCCGACTGATGGCGCCACTGTCGCCTATCGAACCTTACTTGTTACCTTGGAACCAATAAAGATTCTCTTGCTACACTGACCATCACTGTGTTCGGACCTTGTCTTTTCATCCCTTCGCATCCAAACCTGGACCGCTCAGCCACGACTACCACATGGCGCAGCCGAATGGCGAACATTTTTTCTATGCTGAGAACCAGGAAGTTCGAAGGAAAGTGTACTGGGTGAGTGACTAAAAAATCACGGACAATGTGCTACATGAGCGGTGAACAATAGTGTCGGAATATTCCTGTTCAATCTAGAACTTTGAACCAATGAATCAAAATAGCAAAGTAGAGCTAATCAATTTCCCAGAGAGAAATAGGTCGTGGAAAAGACGTGGACTCCACGTGGTTTCGTGGATTTTTCGTGGTGGTGGATACATCCACCAGATATCCACCACTATTTACCTTTCTAAAAAGTTGCAAATAAAATCATAAGAAACCATTTTTTCGTCAACATTTCTTACTAAATGGGATTTTTATTGTTCTGAACGCCATATTCCAGTATATTGTCAATTCGACGTGGAATCCACGTCGAATCGACGTGTATCAGTTCGTCTGTCGTTTACACGTCGATTCCACGTTGATCTCACGTCGATGAGGTATTTAGCCGATACGAAATCGGAAGGAAGAAGAAGCCCTGGAGCCAAACAAACCTTCAATTGTTCAGGTTTTAAGCAGACGAATTCATCGAACAATTGACGGTTTGTTTGGCTCCAGGGCTTCTTCTTCCTTCCGATTTCGTATCGGCTAAATACCTCATTGCCTCGAAACCCTTGATTTAGTTGCTCGTACCAGTTGGTCTCAAATGTAGCTATGCTTATCACTTTAAAACAGCGCCAACGAAACTGTTAGACATTTATTCTGTGACAGAGCACACGCTTTTCATTCGTCATCTTCATTGAAGAATACTCAGATAGTGTTCTTGAGAACACCTTTCAAATATTCCGCCACGACACCATAGAGTTTCGTTTTGGACGGAAAAAAGAAGGCACCGTAAGTTGTTTACATTCGAAATGTCGTATCGTGTTTGTGGTCAATTACTACAAAAAATCAAACAAGCGTAAGTGAATACAATTTTTTTACGTTTCCTCTTTGTATTATCGCATCGTTAGTAATTTCTCTTCGTGCAGGTTTTGTCTTCTGTGGACGTATGGTGATATAGAGGCACAAGAGCATGCTGGTACCAGAACTGCTGCCGTTAATCAAAGTCGGAAGGTAAGGGAAGGTCTAAACTTATAACTTCTCAGCGTGATTGGGTTATAGATGTATTTAGTGTCAAGAAAAGATATTTAATCTCTGTCTTTTATCGTGGGCGAAGTATAGACTAGGTTAGTTTGGTTTAGGTTATCATACTTAACCTCTTAGGGAATGACTCGAAGCCTGAATAAAACATTAATTACACTGCAACTCAAAATTTGTTTGCGTTTTTCACCGAACTTTTCTGCTATTGTTACACAGTGTTATTGTCAGTGCATTGATTTGAACTCTAGATCAGATTACGTTGAAAGGCTTGTCTCTCTGATAGTGTGTATTTGAAATTATATTCTTGTCGTTGCTTCTTCAAATTCAAATGCTTGTTATAAAAAGTCTGTTCACTTCTTCTAATGTTACCTCCATATTCACAGTAATTTAGTTTCATTTATTTTCAGGTGCTTTGGTAGATTTCAATAAGCAGGGGGGTAGTACCTTCTGCTGAAGAACCCATTATAAACTGGCTGATGTATGCAGCGAGAAGACTGTTTATGTTTTTCTTTAAGTTTCGTTGCATCTAGTCATTGCTATTTTTGTTTTAAAGATTAGGATTTATTTCTTTACGTTGTTTTCATGTTTCATCAAATAAAGTCAACATTCTACTCACAAAAAAAAAAACAAAAAAAAAAACTGTTTCTCTATGTACTGTTTACCCTTCACCTTACTATATAAATTCCAGAGTTATACCTAAATTTGAGATTCAGATCTGCGTGTAGCACCTTTGTACATGGAGACTTTACGTCGATATCACGTTGAATCGACGTGATCAACACGTCGATAAATCGTGGATGAGATAGTCAAATTCACGTGGATAACACGTGAATTTGCCACGTGTTTTCCACGTATAACACCACGTCGATTCCACGTCTTTTCCACCAAAATTTCTCTCTGGGTTTACGATAAATTGCAAGTACGAATCAAAGTTGTTCACCGGCTGCTTGTTGCGTCACCCTAAAGGTCCATGTTGTTAACCCCTTGTGTATCACTGTTTCATGTGCTTGGCTGCGTGAGGTGCTGGAGGACACCTACAGCAAACCCACTCTATGAAAAGTGTACAATGAATCGCAATGAATGACTCGAATCGCTGGTGTCAACGCAGGGCCGAACTATGTAGTCCAGTGCACGACATGGAACCGCGGTGGGCCGTATGCCTCGTGGTCGCCAGTTTCAATGGGCGAGGCCCTGAGACCCTGCTCCCTGAACATGTTGGTTCTGTTCCGCAGCCTTACGCTTGAGGCTAGCAGGCTGGTCTTTGACCAAAACGTGGTAACCTGTACCGCTTTGGCATGTGCTAGCAAGGCACTGCAGTTGGTCCGAGTGGCCCCATGAAAGCGGTAAAAAGTACTGCTCCACCTAAGTGAATCACTGCGGGTGCTCAATGAGTTTGGCTACTTTAGCAAGTCATTGCCCTTGTCGCCCTTGCACGCCCTGAGAAGTCAGATTGCGTTAACAGTGTTGTTTTGACAACTGAATGCTGAAGCATACCGAGGCGTTTGTCCTTGTTTGTTCGCAATAAAGAGAAAATTTATTTGCGCAACATTTGTACATTTTCAATGCTACCCTGGAGTTGAATTCCTCAATGCCTAAAAAAGAGGGTCTTGCCTATTTGGACAGCTGTGTCATGCTTAACACTAGTGCAAAGACATTCAAAACTGGATTGAATGAAATTCTGAGAATTTTACTCATTTGCAGTCCAAGGCCTAGTGTCTCGAAACTCAAAACTGAACGGAAACTGGACAAAGACTGTAGTACAGTACAGTGCATACATGAACCCGTCCAAAGTATCACATTGATACCCAGATAAGGCACCCTGCAATGAACTGAGTTGGCATAGGATATAACTCAACAAATTAGTACCACAATGGACCTCAGTGAGTGGAGTGTGACACACAAGTCTAGACTGATCACCTAGCTTTTGTTGTGCTTCTACACTGCCCGTCCCAATCCAAAACAGACATGCAAAGATGTCCCCACTGTACAAACAAAAGTGAGGTACCCTCAATCTGCAACATAACAAGCCGAGCGCAGTGGAAGTAAGCCGAAAGGCAGTTATGTTGTCAGAAAACAGTCCCCCCCCACACCTCTTGGTACAAAGACTGAGGTAGTGCTGGTTGAAAACCCGAAGCAGTTCTCACTGTCAGCCATGTAGGGGTGGAATTCACAACCCGGAGGGCATGGGCTTATCACATTCAATCCTACCTACTGTGTTTGGTTTTGGTGTTGTTTAAACCCCTCTGTCTCCCTGTGAGGACAAAACTGGAAAGCAATTTGGAGTGGAGATGGTACGACACCACATGGTGCACAAATAAATAATCCCCGAATCGATTGAAAGAGAGATTTGCACATCTTAGTTTGTTTTTTTTAAAGGAAAAGAAAAGCAAGTTGTAGATTGTATCTTCATATTACAAATGGTGACATGCTCGAACAAAACAGAGCAAGATTTAGATCTGATTCGTGGGGAAAATAAAAACACTACTGGAGTACCAAAATCTCTCTCCACACATTCAGCTTACCTCCAGAAACGCAACTCCTTATTGCGCATCAAACAACTACTGTGATAGTGCCAAAGGTAGAGTGAAATGTTCCAGAGAATAGCTAATCAAAGTACAGGACTGAGGCCAGGCCTAATCTGAACTAATCTCTGCGAGAGACATATTTCCATGCTCGACCACAGTCCTTTAACAGGACCAAATGAGCAAGTCACGGGAATGGATTTAGGTTGAGAACTGGAAATCACTCAAAAAGTTTCCTCGCTATTCTGGCCAAACAATCACTTGTCGCCTTGTATTTTAGCTGATGATGGTGACCAGGAGTGTCACTTGAGCCCAAACATTAGCTCAAATGATACGATTGTCCAACAGCAACAAATCACATTTGCTCCACATTTGTAGCGTCCCAAAAGGCCATTAATTCTTGCACACTCAGCAAGCAAGACTGCATTGAAGGGCACTTGTTGGCACCAATCAGTGGTCCTGACATACATGCTCCTATGTCGAAGGTTGATGACACAACAAAATAAGTGTTGAGTCTCCGGCTTAATCTGCCACTTCCAAAACGGGTGTTGCCCTTATGAGAGTAGATGAGGCAGTTGGCTGATGCAAGACTGTGATCAAAAGTGCACCTCGAACACTGAATGCTTGGCTGTTCCCCAGTAACTCTGAACTTTGATCAACAGTAACTAACTGGTAGGGCTACATAGCACAATAATGTGGCTACTCCATCAAAAGAAGGGTGATGAATGAAAGAAAAAAAAAAAAAGGAAGGAAGGGAGGTAAAGGACTCAGTCATGAAACTGGATTATGTCATGTTGAGCTTTTGTAGCAAAAGTCAATCGACGACACCAGTTATTGCACAAATGTGTGTTTGGCACACGCGACCCCTTCAAGGTTTACCATAACCCCAAAGCTCTCAGTACTTATCGGACAACAATGAAATTACAGTCAGACAGTCTCGCTCCTAGCTCCGAAGTAAAGCTGAGGTTT
Source organism: Frankliniella occidentalis (assembly GCF_000697945.3). Classification (NCBI taxonomy): domain Eukaryota; kingdom Metazoa; phylum Arthropoda; class Insecta; order Thysanoptera; family Thripidae; genus Frankliniella; species Frankliniella occidentalis. Next base: position 36,396 of record NW_026267420.1, on the reverse strand, counting down.
GCCAGACCAATGAGCCAACTGACAAAATGTTCGTTGTTCCATTAATTTCAATAGTACAGACAGACTGAACCAATTATTTCTGACGCTGCAGCCTCGCGGGCCTAGCAGAACAACACTGGATGTTTACCAGCGGTGTCTGGATGTTTACCAGTGCAAGTTTCTCATATTAGATGTCGAGCCGATGCAGTTAACCCACCCAATCACAGAGCCAGATTTACATATGTACCGGGGTTACATAGAGTTAAAGAGATATATCCCTTTAAATGGAAGGGGGGAGGTGTCGTGGTATGGGTGGCAGCACTGCTGTTGTCTGCATCGTCTACTATACAGCTTCCATAACCCGCCGACTGATGGCGCCACTGTCGCCTATCGAACCTTACTTGTTACCTTGGAACCAATAAAGATTCTCTTGCTACACTGACCATCACTGTGTTCGGACCTTGTCTTTTCATCCCTTCGCATCCAAACCTGGACCGCTCAGCCACGACTACCACACTCCACATTGTATTTATTTTTTTCATCCTCTTTTTCACGCCTCAAACGTCCGCATCCCGTTCCGGCGGAAAGGCTTGGCAGTCTACACCAGACGGACGCACAGAGACACGCGCGCACCAACACGCGGGGCGCACCTGGGATTTGGCGTGGCGACCGCCACGTCCGCCATTCCGGCCAAGATTGGGCGTGGTGTGTGTGTGTGTGTGTGTGTGTGTGTGTGTGTGTGTGTGTGTGTGTGTGTGTGTGTGTGTGCGTAAGGGAGAAAGAGAATACCTGCGCGCGCGCGTGTGTGTGTGTATTTGTGCGCATGTGTCTGTTGTTGTGACGCACGTGGCCCGGAGCGCTGCCGTGCCTTCATACCAGACCGGACAAGCGAGGGACGTGCGGGAAATGGAGCCTCTCCCTCGAGGAGACGCCAAAATAAAAGGGAAACACGAAATACACCTTTTTCCATAAATCTTAATTATCGTTATTTTTATTTATTTTTCTTTTTTGGTCGAGCCGCTCACACGAGGGCCGCTATGCACATGCGCTTCCCTGACAGGCGGCGCGTCACACGCGGGTATATCGTCATTATTATTTTTCTGCACGCAAAGGTTTTGTGCAGCTAATTGCGGAGTCACGAAAAATCAGGTCGAATTAGAGGGGGGGGGCGCTCTTTGCCGCCGGTGAGATAAATTAATGAAGATGATTGGCCTTTCCGGATAAGCACGCCGTCCCGCCTGTCCGTCCAGGAAAGCGTCATTAAATGGCAGACGGGCGCATCCTTATCGGTTATAACGTTTCTCCCGAGGCGAGGGGGCGCTTTTGCGGACGATTTCTTTTTATACATTTCATTGAAAGGTAAATATAACCGCGAACCGTTCCCTACGATGATGACGTCAAAGCCACACGTTATTTCCATACCTGCCCATTTTTTTTTTTTTTTTACTCCGCGACCCGAAACCCGTTGGCAACTTTGCGCGCGTGGTGCGCTCTCTGGTGCGACTGTCCTCTCGCTTCGTGGCCGCCGCTCGTGTCGTCTTGCCGTCTCGACGTCGTCGTCGTGTCGCCCTGTCGATGCCCTTCTTACAACTGTTCGTCACGTCCGGCGGCGCCTGTTCCAATTTTTAATGGGACACCCCCGAAAGGCGTCGTCCGCGGCGTCGTTGGTCCCGCTTCGTGTTGTTGAGCCCGCCGGAAAAATACCCCCCGCGCGCCCTTACCCTGGACGTATGGAGAGGGCGCGGTGCTTGGCGTATCGGCGAAGTCACGAGGGGCGGTGACGGCGTCGCGTCGCGCGTGGCGTCGCGTCGCTTCGCCTACGGTCCAAAGTCCAGCCGCCCACATGCGGGGGCCGCGAGGAGGAGGTCGACAGGTGGTTCAGCGTCAATCACAATCACCCCCGCCTTACCCGGACTGTTATTGAGTGTGTGCGCGTGTGTGAGAGCCAGACAGAGACCCGCCGCCATTATCGTTAGAGGTGATTGTAGGCCAGCAGCAGCAGCGTATGGTCACTACTGGCCGCCTGCTGTCGCGCCGTGCGCTCCTCGCGGGGGACGCCCAGACCCTGCCCGTCGAGCCCCGCCCGACACCGCGGCGGCGGTGGTGGTGTACCACACGGCCGCACTGCAGCACCGACGCTGCGGGTGTGGCGGATTGTTTTTTCCCCGCCGGCTCTAGGCCCTTTCGAATGTGGGTCAGCCCGGGACGTGAGGGGAATAGGTTGACGCCTGACTGCACCCGAGGCGAGGTGGTGGTGGTGGTGGAAGAGGAGGGAGGAGGTTCAGGAGTCGGAGGATAGGTGCAGGGGGAGGAGGAGGAGGGCAGCGTATGGGTAATTGCCGCTATGAATGTCAGGCGCCCGTAAGGTCGGGGAGGGGTGGCAGGCGCGGTGCCCGGCGTCGCGGGTGGCGCCAAGCAGAGCGCCGCCACCCGGCCACCCCGCCGCTGCACCTGGTCCGCGACCTGGTCCATGACATGATGCAACGCCCCCCGGCCAGAGAGCATCACCGGCCAGGGCCTTATGGTCCAGGTGGCCGGCGCCTCGCCATAGCCCCGATTCCCCAACGGGGACGAACCGGCGGCGGCGCGCGCTGAGGGCGAAGCAGCAGCTCCGAGCAGCAGGCATTCCCGCAGATAAAGATGGTGTCCTCTTGACTCGGCGCGTGTTTGGCGGCCACACTGTCGTGCCCAGTATAAGCACCGCGCCCTCCTCTCGGTGCAAAGTCTCAGATAAGCACGGGCACCTGGTGCTGTTTTCTGCCTTGCCATGTCCCCCCCCCCCCTAATCTCGCGTTGCAACCAGCTCGCCTTTTCGGGGAGCGTCCGCGCGTCGCGAGTTGTGAGCCCGAAAGTGCCAGAAACAGGTCCAGGAGGAGGAGACCCCGGGAGAGGAGAGCCCGTGTGGCCCGTCCGCGCGCCGCTCAGCGGAGCGAGACGGGCCGCACTCGGAGCACTATTGTGTTTCTGTTCGTTAGCGATGTAATGTAGAAACTTAAGTCGCTCATTAGAGAGGTGCCTGTGCCCGGGCCCTCGCCCCCCGCCCGCCGCCCGCCGCGCCGCCGGGGACGCCGCCGAGCTCACTTGCACGGCCCAACGCCTGCCGCCCCCGCCGCGCCCCCGCGAGGAGCAGTGAGTGAGCGCCCTCATACATACTGGCTTTTGTGTAACGAGGCGAGTGCACCTCCGCCCGTAATCCCGTCACGGTGATCCCTGATCCCGCAACGGAGGTCTGATCAAATCAACGTCTTGGAAATCGCACCTTCCGCGCTGCCCCTGCCTTCCGCTCCACACCGCCCCGCCCCGCCCCCGCTGTACCGCGGGACCGCGGCGGCGGCGTGGGGGATCGGGTGTCTCGGCAGCGCGGCGAGGCGGGACATATTGAGCAGACGGAAAATCAGAGGGGGGAAGAGAGAAAGAAAGAGGGAGAGGCTCTGTGTGTGTTTGTGTTTGTGTGTGTGGACAGGGAGGGAATGAGAGGCACGAGGGAAAAGAGGGTGTTTCAGAGAGGTTAGTGCCCCTTCCCTCGAAATGACCCCTCGCATTCGCCCGCCATCACAACACGACATTAAAACATGACAGAACAACGCAATAAAACGTTGTCTCTCACAAACGTACACGGCAGACCGTCTGTCTGTTCTCGTCCGTCCCGCCCGCGTCACTCAAAAGCCACGCCGCCGCCGCCCCGCTCGCTCTGACCGAACGGGGACGGGGACGAGCGTATTTTATTTATTTAATTTTTATTTCATGCTCGGCCCAATAATAATCCGTTTGGATCGTGACTAATACATGTTGTTTTTGGGTGCGCTGGCGGAGGGGAGAGGTGCATATGCGCCTCTCCGGGCCTGCAGGCTGCACCGGCCGGGGTGTGAGCGGCGCGCGCGCGTTCCCTCAATTAATTTTTTTCTAATTAACTTTTAAGACAGTCATCTCGCAGATCTCCCTCCTCGCGTGTGCTGCGCGCATGCGCCCGCGCCGACGGTCCCACTTCCGGTCCGCGCCGACGGCCTCTGATAAAAGCCCCAGCCGCAGCCGAAGGAAGGCGGTACCCACCCGCGCCGACGGCCTCCCCGCCTGCCGGGACGGGTGTGTCCAAGTCCACGCCGAGCGACGACGGCGACGTCGGCGGCGGGGTAGACAAGGCCCCCACTACTGCCACCTCTAGGAGGGGAGGGGTACAACGAAAGCTCACGGATTTTTCTGATTTCCTGTTCCGCAATCTCGGTTACAACAGTCCCCCAAAATTTTCGTATTTGCTCTGGGAATAAAGGCACTATAATTAACAAAGCACTAACAAATAGATCATTGCGCCCGGAACTGCCGGAACATGGCAACACCGCAAGTCGGATTTTCTCTGCTCGATTTGGAGTATTTAGAGTGACTGTCAACAAAATTAAGAACCACCACTCGAATCCTTAGAAAATTTACTATGTCCGAGTGTTGGACTTTCTTCAAAAACATGCCCAGATTACATTTTAAAGAAAATTTAGCACTGTTGCCATATTGCTGTCGCAACGGCCTATTTAAAGAAATTTTCATTCACTGGAGGAAAATTTCCTCGTTTTCCTCGAACCAAGGGAAAAGTTTCCTCATCCTCAACATCCGGTAGAAATTTCCTTCTTGAATCAATAAGAAACCATTTTCTGGGTGCAGACGGTCACCGATCCGCACCACTTTCGGATCCAATTTGCGGCGTGTTTGTGTTGACCGGCCGGTCCAGGAGTATAGTGTGTAACCCGGCCCGTGCGCAGGTGCCACCCCCTGGCCGCCGCCGCTGCCGCCGCCAGGTGTAGGCCGGACGGCGAGCGCGACCCACTGCGCTGTTTTTACCCCATCGCCCGGCCGGCACACTACCCGCCGCGGCACACTGGTTGGCCGGGTCGGGGTTCGCACTGCTGCTCCGCTTCCTTCATTATGATGATGGCGGTCCGCCCGCACCACCACGGTCCGCACCGCACTACGCCAGTCTGATGACGGGCAGGGGGTGGAGCAGCAGCAGCGCGCCCGGGCCGCCGCCGCCACCGCCGCCACCGCCACCGCCGCCACCGCCGTCCGTCCGTGGCGTGCCCCGCCGCCGCGGCGGCGGCGCGAGTTGGCCGAGTCAGCAGGGGGGGCTGTCGCGTGCCAAACTACTGTACAACCCCCCTACCTGTCGTCACATCCAGGCTGCCTCTCGCTAACCACTTCCTCCACCGCCGCCGCGGCCGCCGCGCGCCCCCCACTGCCGCCGCAGCGCAGCTCCACGCGAATTAATAAAACAACAAGTCGAGGCGCCACTTTGAATTTTTCACGATGAAATTAGCCGGCGGCTGGGGCGGCGGCGGGGCGTGTTATGCTTCGGTTAGTTTTGGTGTCTGTTTTAATAGTGCATTTTTCTCCCCCCTGCTTTCCCGCCCCGTCCCACATATCCACCTCCCCCGGCGGGCTAGGTTATCCCTACAAACAAACACCACCCCCTGCCACATCCCCTCACCCCTCGCCCCAGCCCACCCCGCCCCGCCCCGCCCCTCTGATGTCAGCGATAAACATGTAATCGAATGGTCGTCTGACTGCCGCTATCGTAAAGCTGCTACACGGTTCAGAAAGTCGGGCTGTGGGGGTTGGGGGAGCCTCGCACGGAGACGGAGGGGGCTGCTGGTTGTCTAGAGAGGACAGCTCTTCTGATATGACACACGCACGCACAGCTGCGCACCCCCCCTCCCCCCCAACCCCCACCCTTTTCCGTCACTTCCGCGCTTTCCATCTTGCCTCTCATTTTCTCATACACACAACGGCCTCTCCGTGGCCCTCCGCAGCCCCGGCCACGCGCGGCGCGCGGTGCGGTGCGGTGGGCCCCACCCGCAGCGGGGAGGCCCACCAGAGGCCCCGTGTTTGAATGAGCTGTCATGTTCTAATCAAGAGTTTGGAGCGAATGCGCGAGTCCCACCGTCGCGCAGGCGACGCCCACCTTCAGCGAGGGCTGTGGGGGCGGGCCTGGCTGAGCTGGCAGGCAGGCAGGCGCACTCCGAAAAACAGTTTATTTGCCGCAATATGCTAGGCTCGCTACGCTTAGAGCAGGCCGCAACCGCGACGACAACAACAAGACACGCCGTCACTGTCTTCGTCAACCTGCCCCCCGGACGGCGCGGGGTGACTCAGGCAGACAAGTCAGACAATCAGGGAGAAAGATGGGGTGTGTTTTGCCAGCCTATCACCACTGTATCACTCTCGCCGCCACCACGTCACGCATTTCTCTGAAGCGAGTCCCGAGCGGCGGACGCAGAAGCAGCACATTATCAAGAGTGGCGCCTTCTTGGCACGGCGCTGCCGTCTTCAGTCTCTATCTCTAGTCGCCCTCCGCCTGCTTCCTAGAATCGCACAAAATCTGGACTTAGTGGTTATTACTTCAAGTAGTAGACGTACGTAGTGCTCGCTGGCTAAAAGAGGGGGAGGGAGAGAGGAATGTCGAGTATTCTCAGATTTCTCCCCTGCGCAGCCCAACAAGCGCGTGTGCCGCCCTGGTCGTCCCAAAATGACGACGGTCGGAGTGTGTTTTCGCAACCGATGCCCCCCCCCCTTCCACTCCTGACCCGGGGGCCCGCGTAAATGCACATTGCGCGCCTCTGCACTACTTGCACTGCACTCTACGCCGCCGCCGCCGCCTCGCTCGCGGGGGCCGGATGACGCGCGAGCGAAATGTGATGAGCTGAAGAAAGGATTAGAGGCAATCGAGCCGGCGGGGTGGCGGCGGGGTGCGGTGGCGGCAGCGGCGGCGGCAAAGGAGAGAGTGCGTGCGAGTGTGGTACTTTGTGTGTGCTCTGCGGGCTCTGCCGGCGGGTACGTAAGTGCAGTGTGTCACCTCCCGGCTGGCGCCCAGCCATGCCCACAAAAATAAGTGTCTGGCCTCGGGGGAGAGCGCACTGTCCTACAAGTCTGCATATCCCCCCGCGCCCGCCCTCCCTCACTCCCGCTCTGCTCCCACCCCTCTCCCCTCCTGAGCGTCGCCAGCCGCAGCAGGCGCCGGGGGCGGACCGCTGGCCTGGCCGGGGCCTCTATGTCTGCGACTCTCCCCTCGACTCTCCCCCCGCTGCCCCGCCACCACCCCGCGCCCACGACCGTCCTCTTAGTGCTGCTAAGTCCACCGCTGTTCCCTCTTTGGCCCTCTCCAACGCGCGTGGGCGCGGGCCTCCTCGACGACGAAGAGCAAGAGCCGCCGCACGCACTTGAGTGGTCTGGGGACACACTACTGGGCCCGCGGGGGGTTGGCCCGGCCGACAGATCGAGCGACCCCCTGTGCGACTTCTCTCTGCCCCCGCCCCCGTGTCGTCCGTCGGTCAACAAAACACGCAACTGCCCGGCGAAGCAAGCGTCAGGAGGAGCGATTTCGTCGGAACGACGTTGAATAGACAATGCATCGTCGATATCGTTTTCGGCCAGCCGCTCCCCCCTTCCTCCCCTCTTCCTCCCCACCCCCCTCAGGCTGACGCACGCGCGCACGCCTCGGTGCATTCGTGATGTCTCTGATCGTGCGTGCGAAGAGGGGGGGGGGCGTTCTTGGGCGTGCGCGTGCGTGCGCGCCTGTTTGAGGAGAGCGCGGAGCGAGGTATCGAACCAGCCCGCTCGCTATACGTACTACACAACAGTGCCTCGTTAATAACATTATCATTATTATTGCAATGCTATGTTATTATTATATTTCTCAGCGTGACCGACTCTTCACGCACTGCTTCCGGTGGTGGAGGTGGTGTGTGTGTTGTGGTGTGTCTGACGACGCGCGGCCTGCGCAGCCATAGCTACCCTCGTCTGTTTTGTTGCATAGTTGCAGCAGAACTAGAGAGTGCACCGCCGCGCTGCGCACTGCTATACCGCGCTGGCTGCTGCTGCTGCTGTTTGAGAGGCTAATTAGAGCGGCCAGTTCAAAGGGTTAGGGTGTAATGACACCGCATCAGCACGTGTGCTCCGTGCGCCACGTATGCGCCACGTGTGCGAGGGGCCTAATGGCCAGGACCCCATAAAGTGTACAACAATGGCTCTCCCTGCTCACCGAGTCCCCGCTCGGCGTGTGGCTGGTGGCGGTGGCGCCTCTCTGCGCCGCTCTGCTGCGCCAGCCAGCAGGCATTGCGTCAAGCGGACCATTATTAT
>NW_026267420.1:27236-27724 GCF_000697945.3 Frankliniella occidentalis | reverse complement strand
GTTCCAAAGAATGTGGAACGACACGTACTTTCTACACGCTGAACCTTTATGCATTTTATTTGTGCATAAACATGCAGAATTTCATACAGCCACATGCCACATGAATGTGCACAAACTGTACATAGTTATGCATAAAATTGTGCATAATATTATGGATGTATAAAGTTCTGCATGTTTATGCAGAACACAATGCATAAGAATTTAGTGTGTATACAAGAGGGCTGAACAGATTTTCACTTCTAATCCCTATCCTCAGTTATCACTGAAAATGTACGATGTATATGTAGGGGGTGGATTAAGGGCCGGCTGACAGAAGGGCGATGCACTGTCGGTTGCCTACATACATGTGTTTGGTCAGAGGGTTTTGTGGCACAAATTGCCTACCTTTCAGGCGGCTTTCTAGAGACGCCTGTGGGTGCCCCCCCCCCTTTAATCCGCGCCTGCGTTGGAAATCATGATTTGCAACTTACTCCCTTTCAGAACTACAG
>NW_026267420.1:23812-25811 GCF_000697945.3 Frankliniella occidentalis | reverse complement strand
ACCGGACACTCGCGAAACTTCGTTGGTCGAGTTCCGCAACTCTAAAACTTAAAATATCACACTCTGTTTGACAATCTGACATTTTGATCACTTGTGAGAGAGTAAGAAAGTCTCGAAGTGGCGCAGACACCATTCGGGCATGCTGGGAGCAGGGGTGGCCCTCACTCAGGTTAGCCAACGTAACAACAAAAAGCCGCTGCTTTTTAAATTGAAAAGTTAAATATTTTAACTCAAACCGGTACGAACGAAAAGCTCCCACTTGTTTTTCCTTGAATCATAGATGTTTAGTCAAACTCACATTCCGTCCATGGACAAGCCGTTTTCCAGAAAAAGTGGAACGTAAACACAGACAGACAGACAGACTCACGACGGAGACATCGCCTGACCCCTCATTGACTTGGACTGAGCTTCGCTCAGCGATAATGTCTTAAAAGCAGCCCATTTTTATTTTGGTTTTTCCTGCTCTTTTTGGTGTGTAGGGAGGGTAGAGGGTGGGGGGTGAGTTTCGTCGGTGGAATTCATCTTGCTCACGGAATCCGAGCTACTGCCGCGCTGGTGGCGGCGAGGCGGGTCCGCGTGGCGTGGCCGGGTCGGGAGTGGTGGTGGTTCCTTCAGGAAAAGACAAAGCGAAAACGCTGCTTTTATCTTCCATGTTCACGCCAAGCCGCACCATGCCACGCCACGCCACGCCATCCTAAATAATCCGCTGCTCTGTGCGATGTGGTCGTTACTCTCGCGTTAATAGTCGTAGACGTTCTCATTATTTTTGCGGTTCCTTTGGCAAGCCTTTGGCAAGCACCAGCAGGACAAGGCGCGGTTTTTATTTTGCCACTTCCACGCAACATGGACACGTGAGTCTGTCCTCCCATGCCCGCGACAACGATACGACGCCGTACACGAAGTAAGCATATACAGGGAAATCGGGGGACAGAGGGGGTGGGGGTAGTCTTTAACCTCACTTCAACTGGCCGCTTTAAAGCAGAAGGATGGATCTCATTTCCTTAATTTCGCCCCTCCCGGTTCGTTTTAAAAAGGTCTTTATTAAGGCTGATTAGTTCGGACAGGTGAAAGGGGAAGGGGGGGGGGCCACCTCCGCTTCCGCATGGCGAGTTTAAGGCTAGGGGTCGCGCATAAATTTACCCACCTAAGTATTTAGTCCAGTTTTGACTCATCCCTTCCCCTCTATATTATCATTTACTCACTTCCCGAATAGCCCACTCTCCACACAGGGTGGGTGATCTGCGCCGTACGTTTTGCCCCCGTCATACTGTACCGGATGTAGCCGTGCGAACGGGTTGCCTACTCGCATGGAGCCATGAGACGCCACTTTGGCGAGCGAGGCGCTCGACACGACGATAGGCAAGCCCGCTCACCCGCATTAAAGTATTATGTACTTTGTTTTGAGCACCACGTATGTACTTGTTCCATAAGTAACGTTGTAATTATCGCGTGACGACCGCGGTGGCGATGACATAATAATGGTTCTCTCTCGATAACAAGTGCGATATTATCTTTAGCGACCCGAGCGTTAGTTGGTACAGTAACGCTATCTTGTGTGCGTGGGTTCGTGCCCACACGGCTATTCGGCAGCAACGGGGAGGCGTGATATGTGGCAGAGTTTCTCATCCTTCGCGCTGAAACGCGGGCTTGCAGTAGAGATAGCGGCGTTTATTACTGTACGTAGTAGAGTATGTAAGTCGCGGGGAAAGAGGCCCGTCCCGTCCGGCAAGAGTGTGTGTGTGTGTGTCGTGTTCTTTGCACGACATTCTCGCAATGCCGCCAAGCCGGTCGCAAAATGGGGAGGGGGGGGGGGAGCAAGTTCAAGGACACTGTGTACAACACCACGCGTCGCGCCGCCGCCAGGGGCCGCATCATTTATAGGAATGTTTTTATGGAAAGAGCGGGAGGGGAGGGCGGTGCTGAGGTTCACGACCTCGTGGCCCCGAGTTGCCCTAGTCATGACCCGAGAGGTCACCGCGCCTTGGCCTCGTCCCTATCC
>NW_026267420.1:21524-23667 GCF_000697945.3 Frankliniella occidentalis | reverse complement strand
CTCTCTCTCTCTCTCTCCCGTTCTCTCTTGAATCCCCCCCCCCGCACTCCCGCGCGCCGTCAGAGGGGGGTTGACCCAAGGGGTGACCCCTGTTCTACCCCCACCCCCACCCGCTTCTCGTACCAGTACGAATGCTGCGAAGGTAACGCAGCCCTTGTCCCTCCTCCTCCGCGTGCTACTTGCGCAACCCCAGTGGCTGCTACCCCGCCTGCAATAACAACACACACCTCCCTGTTTTTATGGTGTGGCTGCCTTGGGTGCGTGTTTTACGACCGTGTTCAACGTGGCCGCTTTTTGAGTACAATGAGACCGGTGTCTGTTCTACTCGCGTAATCAAAGTGCCAACTAGTCACGAGTGCTTGTCGATAGTGTTCTCGAAACACTTTGCTAAAGCCGCGTCCTTTTTAACAAAAACCGAGGGTGTATTCACTTCCGTAATACCTGTACACTCCACCTGGGTATTACTTGTAATGTAATACCGAAAAATAACAAACATGCTATAAATTGGCAAAATTTTGCGTGTAATACCGGCGCAATACCCGGTAATACCAGGTAATTCTGTGGAATACCGAGTACTCTGTCGATACTCTGTACTAGTTTTATGGTAGTGAATACCCCCTCGACAAAAACTCCCCACAACTGAGCCCTTCGTGACCGTTTTCTAGCAGTAGAAAGAGCAAGGAGGAGGGAGATTAGGGGGGGGGGCTCCCATATACTTTTGGTAGAGACAGTCTGTGGGGATACTGAAAATTGTCATCGTAAATTTACAGTTTTTTTGTAAACTCGAATTATAATTCGAGTTGTAAATTAACGAGAGCACATTTTTTCTCGCTAATGGATTTTAAGTCGATACGTACTGCATGTATTTTTTACGATTACAAATTGTAGTTTTACAACTTGCGTCAAGGAAAATTTTCCTCTAAACCTTCTATTTTTCACAGTGGACTGTCGAGAAAATGTCGGGCTGAAAAACCCCGTCCTCTGTCATAGATACTGTCCCGGCACGCCTGCCTGTGGTCGCGTTGCCTACCCGCTCGGCGCTACGAGGGGCCCGCAGGCACAGAACAACTCCGGAAATGGGCAGGCAGGGGTTCGCATCGCATCCACCTGGTCGTGTGTTTGCAGCAGCGGGTAATATTCTGCTCCCTGCATGTACTCGTTGTAGGACAAAGAGAAGGGGGGTAGAGGAAAGTAGGAGGAAGAAAGCGCTTCCTCACTACTTCTTATTCCACGCGATGCGCTGTTTGCCGGAATGTGTATGATGGCGAATTTCGAGGCGAGAGATCGCCACTCGATTTGCATGCCTCTCTAACCGAACGCTACATCATCCCCATCTTGCAGCCGGCCGCGCCGCGCTGCTGCCGCGCGCCAAAGGCATGCAAACCTGCGCGGTGATCGGTGATCGCGTGTGACCGCGTGTGACCAGACGGCCAAGACACGACAAAAAGATACGACGGTCGTGGGACGGAGACACATGGTACGTCCGGTCACGGCCTCTCTCTCTCTCTCTCTCTCTCTCTCTCTCTCTCTCTCTCTCTCTCTCTCTCTCTCCCTGCCGCGCTCTCTCGCACGCCCGCACGCCGCCGCTATGGTTTCGTTTCTTCTCTATTTTTTGGCGCACCGAAACGATCCAATAACGCCGCACGGTGCACTCAGCGGTGCGATGCCCGTAAGGGGGGGAGGGGGGGGGGGGGGAGAGCAATGCCTGGAATGCTGGACGAGGTTGGCTGCCGCGTACCACCTCGTTGCTGCGGGCTCTTCTTCTTCTCTTTCTCTCTTCCCCCCTCTCCCCTTTCTCTCTCTCTCCCTCTCTCCCGACTGGGTTCGGCCCTGCTCCTCTGACGGGACGGGACGCCGGTGGGACGGCCTGGCCTGCCGGAGTAAACACTGCGCTGTGCGAGTCGATCAAAACAAACCATCTGCCCAGCCTGGGCCTCGGCCTGGGCCGGGCTCAAGCTCAACCCGCTCGGCCCGGCAGCCGCTTTCCCTTGAGTCGCAATAACATTCCTGTCTCCTTCCTCCTCTGTCCGTCCCGTTCTATACCCCATTCTCTCTATACAGCCCCTTCCTCCTCAGCAGAAGTACACATAACAATTGAATGGCATATACTGTATCGGGTAGCGTGGGTTAGGGGGAAAAGGGG
>NW_026267420.1:17414-21474 GCF_000697945.3 Frankliniella occidentalis | reverse complement strand
CCTCCCTATACCACTCACTCACTCACTCACTCACTCACTCACTCACTCACTCACTCACTCACTCACTCACTCACTCACTCTTCCCTTCTCCCCCCCCCCTTTCCACACACACACTCACCGATGCGAACGCTATCAGACTGTCTCGCTCCCTCCCTCTACCCGAAAGCAGCCGTGCACACGTGTTGTATTTTTCCACCGCGTGGTTTACGCCTATTGGGTGTCGCACGTACTCTTGGTCTTCTTTCTGTCTGACGGGGCCGCGCCAACGTCACGTCGTCGACGGCCCGGGTCAGCCCCCGGTGCGTCTGCGCCTGAGGAAACGGGTCCCCCATCAGTGCCACTCAAACACAAAGCTGGCAACAACAACTTTGCCTCGCTGAAAGTGGCCAGAAAAATAGACTTAGTTTTCAGCGTGCTGTTACAGCTCAGGAGAGATCAGAGCCCAAGAACCTTAACTTAAACTACGCAAAAACGTCAAAATTTGCTTTGCACAGTCACAGGGTGTCGACGTCATCGCGCTCCGTGGTATGGCTATCCGTTCCATCAGATAAGCTAGCGGTTCTCCAAACCTTATCTGGCTCGCGACCCCAAAATGGCAGGCGCTAAAATTTTCGCGACTTCACGGGTCAACTTACCCGGCCCCAAGTGCCCCCCCCCCCTCTCTCTCTCTCTCTCTCTCTCTCTCTCTCTCTCTCTCTCTCGGTCGAGCCCTTGGTATTTTCTCCCCGGGCGGCCCCGTACTACCTGCCTGTTCCCCAGCGCGCGCTGCCCAGTCAACACGCCCGTCTAAATAGCCCGCCACTCTCATTGTGACCGTACTGTACTAGAAACGCAACCTGTTGCGAACGGGCCCCCCGGGGCCGTGGCGTGGCGGGGCGGGAGCGACCAGTCATCCTCAAAGCTCGCTGAGTCTGGGCCTGAAGCTGAAAAGCGCATCACCATGGAGCTCAGCACCTCTTTGCCTGCTGGACTTCGCGGACACCTCTATCATGTTCGCTAGCGTTCTGCGTTCGGTTTAGCAGAGGGGGCCGTGGCCTATGGAGAGACGGCTCGCGGAGACATACTGGGTGGTTGCTGGCGCCATTGGCGTGTACGTAGATTTGCCAACACTACTGTTGGCCAGCAAGCAGGTATGCGACTCAGTCGCCGGACTCCAAAAGCAGCCCTGCCACTCGTCATCTTCTGCGGTCCCTGGGTCGTCGGTTGACTTTGCGGTATAGACCCGCACAAAGTGTTGAGCCGGAACCAAAGAATGAGACATTACGCGAACTTTTCCAAGCATTTAATTAGTCATCATTTGATACGTCCTCTTACGATGAAACGTGGTTCCGCTCATAAAATTACTTTCTAATTTTCAAGACACATCCAGGAAACGAGACAATATGCGTCTTTTCCTCTACAGTCATTTCGGGGGGAAATGGGTGGAGGCTGACCTACGCCGTCCTGATTTACAGCTGCCTGCTGTTCCGTGCTGTTCGCACGCAGGATTTACAGTAGATCATCGCAAGCCGTGGAATGCCTATCCGTACGGCTCCCGACGCGCAGGCAACCCCGCCCCGCTCGCCTGCATGCGGGCCAGTCTACCCAGTCGCTCCGACGGCGCAGGCCACACACCGTAGTACAGGTAAGAGGGAAGGACCCAGCTAACGCCAACAACCAACTGCGACTTTGGTGCGAATGATCACGGTCTTGGCGTCGCTCTCGCGGGGTCGCGCCGCGCTGGGCCCGGCGGTGGCGGCCGCGAGTTTGTTGTGTATTCGCGGGGAGATGAATTTCTCGTCGTCCTCCCCACACTGTACCCCCCGTCGTAGCTCCGTTCGGTTGGTTTGTGGCCGCGCGGGCCGCGCTCCAGCGAAAGGCTGAGCAGCTCAAAGTTTGAAGAGGCGGCCGCATCCTCCCCTCTGCTCTCCGCGTGCCCTCTCTCTCTCTCTCCCTCTCTCCCTCCCTCCCGCGCTCTCTTTCACTCCCTGCCGCGCTCTCTCGCACGCCCGCACGCCGCCGCTATGGTTTCGTTTCTTCTCTATTTTTTGGCGCACCGAAACGATCCAATAACGCCGCACGGTGCACTCAGCGGTGCGATGCCCGTAAGGGGGGGAGGGGGGGGGGGGTGAGAGCAATGCCTGGAATGCTGGACGAGGTTGGCTGCCGCGTACCACCTCGTTGCTGCGGGCTCTTCTTCTTCTCTTTCTCTCTTCCCCCCTCTCCCCTTTCTCTCTCTCTCCCTCTCTCCCGACTGGGTTCGGCCCTGCTCCTCTGACGGGACGGGACGCCGGTGGGACGGCCTGGCCTGCCGGAGTAAACACTGCGCTGTGCGAGTCGATCAAAACAAACCATCTGCCCAGCCTGGGCCTCGGCCTGGGCCGGGCTCAAGCTCAACCCGCTCGGCCCGGCAGCCGCTTTCCCTTGAGTCGCAATAACATTCCTGTCTCCTTCCTCCTCTGTCCGTCCCGTTCTATACCCCATTCTCTCTATACAGCCCCTTCCTCCTCAGCAGAAGTACACATAACAATTGAATGGCATATACTGTATCGGGTAGCGTGGGTTAGGGGGAAAAGGGGTGGGGGGGGGGGGGGGCGGTCAAACGGGAGGACTTTGTCCGAGGTGTCCTGTTTCAGCGGCGGCGCGCAGGCAGGGGTATGTCCAGTGTCCGGCCGCCATGAGCCTCGCCGTGCGGAGGCCGAAGACCTCTGGCGAGTCGTCTCGCGTGTGCGGTTGTTTGCGCACATCTTTTGCATTCCCCACTACATGATTTACCCAGCAGCGGCGGCCGCAGCCTCCTCTTCTGGCTGCTCCCCCCTGGAGTCCGCGCCTGGAGATAGGGGACGGCCTCCAGAGAGTGTCCTGAGAGACCTTCTCCAGCGCGACGGCGGCGCTGCAGGGCTGGTGGTGGGTGAGACTTCTGCCGATATCGAATTCCTTTCCATGTGCAAAGCGCACGACGACAGAGTTGGTTGTGCAGCAGCGTGGCGTGGCGCGGCGTGGCGCGGGCGGCCCTGGAGAGGAGTCTCAGAGTGTCGCGCAGCAGCGCCGCGGCCCAGACCGTCTCCGGCCTTGGACGCCCCTCGGGGGCTGCGAGGGCTGCGAGGCTCGCGAGGCTCCTCGCTGCGAGGGCTTGCTACCAACGGGGGGCCCGACGGCTGGGGGCCTTGGACGCCGGCTCGACTGGGCTCGGCTGGGCGCGCGCTTGAGGAGGGTCAGGGAGCGAGTCCAGACCGGCCAGGCCGACCGTCTGTGGCCCTTGAAACCCTTCAACGCGAGGAGACCAGCCCAGCCCAGCACGAGGCGAGGCGGAGAGCTGGTGGTGCGCTGCGGCGTGGCGTGCCGTGGCGTGGCGGGGCGGGACGAGGTGAGTTCCTTTGTGTCGCCCGATTGCACCACAACAAGGGCTTCCCTGCCCCGGCCTCTGCCGCCCGCCGGCCGGTCCCTCCCTGGCCTGCCGTACCGAGCAGACGGCGGGCACAGGTCAGGCTCCAACACAGGGGATCAAACGTGTGTCGCAATCCCCGAGCATTAACCCTTCCCCCATCGGCCTTGGACTCCGCTCGCGTTGGTAGGAGGGGGGGGGGGCACTGACGGCGGACGACCGGACGCTCCGGGGCGGCGGCAGCATGACAGCGAGCATGTCGCCGAGCACGACTTCAACTCCAATAAGGGCGTGCGTCAGGGCAAGGACCGCGTCGCCCGTCACCTTCGCACGGTCCACTTCGGCCTGCATTGCTGCCGTCCAGGCCTTGATGCTGGATCTGGATCCGGTTGCTCCCCATGGGGGCCCATGGGCGGTCATATGGCCGGGGTCTCGAGCCGCCACGAGCCCCCATAAGGCTGGCCAGGTCAGGCAGGCCCCGCCACCGCCGGTCTCTTTCCTCGATATACGCTGCTGTTTCTTCGTGATCGCTGACGTCAATCGAATTGGCTGTCGAGCCGGGGCAGGGTTGGTGGTGGTGTGCGGGCGTGGCGCGCCCGGGACCTGTCTGTGGCGGCCGCGGGCGGGGGCTGGAGGTTTAGCATGGCGCGCCGGCCCCGTCGTGGGCAGGGGCAGCGCCGCCGTCAGGTCGCCCCC
>NW_026267420.1:11748-17268 GCF_000697945.3 Frankliniella occidentalis | reverse complement strand
GCCCCGCCCCGCCCCGCCCCGCCCCGCCCAGGGCCCAGCGCAGTGACGTCGTGGCGGCGGCACCTTTGGCCGCTCGCTCCGCTCGCTTTATCGACGTGTTTTGTTTTAGTAGGACTTCTGCCACTCCATCGAGGGCCCCCTAGATGGGCGATAGCGTGCGTGCCGGACAATCGGGGGCCCTCGGCGCCCCGCCCCGCCCGGCTCTTGCTGCCCAGCCCAGGTGGATACGTGCGGTTGCGGGGCTCTTGCCGATGTTGTTTTCTTTATTTCGGGGGCCTGGTCGGAAGAAGTGGAAAAAACAAGTGGGCGGGCACGGTCACTGTACTAAACTCGGCGTTGTCGTAATTATTTTTACTTTGGCAGATAACAGCGCCAAAAAACAATATAAAGTGAAAAACGTGTCTTTTGGCCGCTTGGAGCGCTTGGTTGGTGCGCTTGGTGAGGTATCGGGTCGTGGAGAAGAGGCTGATCCGTTCGTGATAAAGGAAAAGAAACGAACAGTTTCACCGCTGCGCCACGGCGCTGGTAATTAACACATGAGACTTTGAGCCGCTTGTAAGAGAAACCCAAGCATTCCACAAGTTTCTCTGCGGAATCTGCGAAAAATTCACACCTGACGGAAACATTGTTAATTATGGCGCACGGCACGCGATGCATAGCTTTGCTCCCCCCGCCTTCCTAATTGTATATTTTTGCCAATATTTGCCGTTTGTGGGGCGAGGCGCGCACGAGAGAGGGCGCGCGCGCGGTCTGCGCCTCTTGGGCGCCCTGTGCGGCAAGTCTAGCCACTCCCTGCTGGGAAGTAGCGCGATAAAATGTTTTAAGAGGAAAATGAGAAGCAAAAGCTTTGCCTGTGCGTCACTTTATCTCAAGCGTGTGTGTGTTCTTTGCTCCGAATTTATGATGGGGGCGCTCGGGTTTGCGAGCGCCAGCACACCACCACCACCACTACCACCATACCACTCGGCTCCGTATCTAGGCAAACGCCGAGGGTCAACACGAGAGACGGCGAGCCTGTGTGTTTGTGTGCGCGTGCGTGAGTGAGACAAGACATTGTCGCGTAGGAAGACACCGCACCGGGTCGTGCTGCGTCATCCTTCTCCTTATACTCGACGCCGGCGCCGCCGCGCCCCGTGGGGACCTGACGCCATACACACCGCAGCACCTTGTACCGCTTCCAAAAACGCGTGCCTACGTACGTGTACGCTCTATTCTGAGCCACCTTGCGTAAGGTGTACAACCCCTTTTTTGCCCCCGCAAAAAAGACCACCGTCGTCGTGAGCGTCATCATACTCTTTGCTTTATACGGTCGGTACGCCTGGAAAGCCCCCGCGCTCCGCGCGCGCACTGCTTTTGCTGAGCTGCTTTCGTCACGGTAACTTTTCCTTCGCCGGGGCGCTGCCCCTGGCGCTGCTGCTGAGCTGAGCTGCCAATGGACCAGACTGCTGCTGATGCCGCCGCCGATGCCGGAGAGCGATCGTAAATAAGTGATAAATACGCCGTTAATCTTCGCGGATAGCAAGGGACGGCGCGCGTTTATTAATTCATTATTACGGTGGGAATAAATTCCCCGCGTCATCCAGTTCCTCCTTATCGCCCTTTTAAGTCATCCTTTTAAGAGGCTCCCCGCGGGCGGCCCGCGGCCGCGATGATTCGACAGGAAAGGCTTCTCAAAGGACGCCGCCGGCCGCGACGCCGGCCCGGGGCTGAGGCTGTGGTGGTGGTGGGCCCTTCTGCCGCCGAGCAGCCAGCGACCGGTAGTGGTAGTGGAGCAGATGAAGTTATACTGCCACCGCCACCGCCGCTCGCCTACCGCGAGCCGCGCGTCAGTCGCGATAATATTTTTCGTGCGGGATGACGACAAAAGAGTTCATCAAAGTGGCCACTGCCCTCCTTCACGCCCGCCTTCCCTCCCTCTCTCCATCCACCTTCACCGACCCGCTCTAGTAGTTCGACAGAGAGGTAAGAGAGGGGGAGGGACTGCAAAAGTAACAGCAACTGCAGCGGGGGTAAGTTGCCGCTCCTCTCCCTGCAATTATATCGAGGAAACAACCGAGTGTACACGAAGCGCAACTAACAAGCTTATGACACAAACATTCACCCCCCTCCCCCCTTTACGCACACATCTGGGTATGGGAGTGCTCGTCGCTCGGGGGGCACGCACCTCCCGCCCGCACGCTGCCGTCGGCCGCCGTCACACCTCCGTCACACGACCCTTCGCTTGTCACGGCGGCGGCGACGCCGTCGTCGTCGGCCCGGACGGCGGCGCCGGCCACATTCAGCGGTTGCGATTCCAGCAGAATGTTTCTTATCGCGACTTGGCGCCGCAGGTGTAGCGCGGCGTGGCGGAGCGTGGCGGCGGCAATGTCATTGCCCCGTGTCTGTCGTGCGTGCGTGCGGCGAGCCCCGTGCGCCAACCCGTGCCCGAGCACCGCGAGAGGCCTGCCCAGCCCAGCGCAGCGCAGCGCGGCCCGACTCCGCGCCGCGACGCCGCCGACCCGAACCCGAACGGCCCCTCCCCCCCCGCCGCCGTGGCCGCCCGAAGCCGAGCCGAAGTCCGAGCGCGGTCGGGGGCTCCGGAGCCCGTGAATGCACTGCGCTCACACGGCGCCGGCACCGCTGCCCCCACCACCGCCGTGAGTACTACGCCTCGTCACGTGACTCGCGTAGCCAGGCGTGTTGTCCTCCCCTCCCCTCCCCCGCCCGCTGGTCTCTCCCTCTCCACGTTTCCCGCCCTTTTTCTCCACCCTCCCCCGCCTCGCCCGCTCTCCCGCGCCGCGGCGGAGCAGTAGGGCCGGGGCCAGGACTCCGGGGCCGCCGCCCGCCCCGCCCCGCCCCGCTCGGCCTCAGGGCGTTGGACCAAAGAATGCGAGTCCCTCTTCCCCTTCCCCCTCTTCCCCTCTCTACGGTTAGCACCGACGAGTACCGCAGCCGACCGGGCCTCTCGTGTTCAATGCGCCAGCCCGGCACTGAACCTCTGCCCGCCTCTGCGGGCTCCTCTCCCCCGGGGCGTTCCCAGGCCTCATCCTGCACTCGCCCGTCCTATCCCCGCTGCTGATGCCGCTGTTGCTACTCCTTCTTCATGGAGGTACTACACGTCGTTCCCCCGCATTCTCCCGTAACCATAATTTCATCAGGGAGTCTGCCGCCCCGTGTGCCTGCCTATGGCAATCGCACCCCAACAACACTAACCCCGGCGCGCCCTTGCCGCGCCCCCGACCGCTCCCCGACCGCTCCGCTCCCCGTCCCGCCACGCCGCGCCACGCCGCGCCACCCCCGTGGAGGCAATGCACTCCGCGGCGACGGGGTGAGCGAGGGCTGCGGCCTGGGCACGTCAACGACCCCCCGCAGCAAGCTCAGCCACCGCAGGGCTGCGCTGCTGGGCCCAGCTCCCGGAGGCCACCTGCAAGGCCGACGCTACCGACGCTACGCCACGCCACGCCGTCTGCGCGTGGACCGCGTGTTCACCAGCGCTAGCTGTCAGCCTATTCCAGAGGCCTATTCGAAAAGCACTTTGCTACACAATCTCGTCTCAGTCCATTTGGCATCGCGCGGCGCGGGCGGCGCGGTGGCCGAGGCGGGCGGTCGGTAGCCGCACATTGCGCCAGGCGATGAGCTGGTTATCACATGTGTGTGGGTGTGGGTGAGTGTGTTGCGACTGTACTGTACGACAGCGCGGGCGGGTGCGTGAGTGTGTGTTTTGTGAGCTTGAATGCGACTGAGAGAGGGAGAGAGAGAGATAGAGAGAGAAGGATAGCAGCGGAGTGAGAGTGTGGTGGTGTCAGCCGCTGCGTCACCCGCCCAGCCCAGGACTGCCTACTCTCCCATCTGCACAAACAAGCAGCTGCGCAGCTGTGCACCTTATCTCTCTCTCTCTCCCTCGCTCTCGGAGACACACACGCTCACGCTCACACACTGAGCACGCACCTGCGAGACGTAAAGAGAGAAAGAAAAAGTGGATAAGAGGGGAAGAGAGGGGGGGGAAAAGAGAGAAAGAGAGAGAGAGAGAGAGAGAGAGAGAGAGAGAGAGAGAGAGAGAGAGAGAAGGGGGAGGATGACGTGGACGTCGCGACGACTGTGATCCCACCCAATCCGCGCGGCAGACCTCACGAGGGGAGCGGCAGAGGGGCGGAGAGCGAGGAAAGCGGGGGTAGAGAGGATATGGCGGATTACTCACCTTGATTCGCAGCGCGGCGGCGTCTCTCTGCGGCCGACGCTCTGTCCCACATGTTATTCTCTGTCTCCTCGCTCCTTATTTTCTTTTCGACAGAGCGAGAGAGAGAGAGAGAGAGAGAGAGAGAGAGAGAGAGAGAGAGAGAAGGGGGAGGGGGTAGAGGAGGAACAGCGTGGTGGGAATGAATGAATAAGCCCCTTGCTCTGGCTGGACGCGTCGGGTCGGGCTGACTTCGAAAACAACGCTCCGTTCGCTCCATGGCCCGCCCCGCCCGACGGTGTCTGTGTGCGAGAACGATTCCCGAGAGCGATAAACTGAAAATGCTCCAGAGGCATAACGGTGGCCGTCCATCAGGACACATTTCGAACGGGTTAATGCGCCCGCCCGTCCGCCCGCCGATCAAGCCGCTTGTCGAGATTGTTTTTATCGGCTGGGTCGGGTTTAGAAATTTGTTCGAGGCGGAATAACTTTTTTGACGTCCCCCCTTACATTTCGATGTGCGTCACTTCGATATGATTCCATATTTTTACCGTGATTTATAATTTTCTGCTCTGGAATAAAATGTTTTGTCGGTATGCGGTATAAAAGAGTAGTACTCTACCGCACCTCTGTCTTCTTTTCTTGGTCTGTGGCTGAGCGGCTGCGACGCCCTGGCCCCCCGCTCCGCCCCGCCATGCCACGCGGTCGTGCGTGCAAATGGAAGCTGGTGCTGCCGCTGCCACTGGCAGAGAGAGGCAGAGATACCGACTGACGGAGACACTTCTCCCACACAGCACGGGCGGGTGGCTGGGGATGAGGAGTGGGAGAGAGACTGGGGGTGTGTGGAGGGATAGAGAGAGACAGAGAAAGGGACATAGTGTGTGTGAGAGAGACGCAGATAGAGTAGAGTGGGAGAGCAGGTGAGAAGGAATGAGAGGGAGACCAGACCACCACCCCACCACCGTGTGACCACACGGGCAGGGAGGGGCCGGGGGCTGGGAGCGCACAGACGGGTCGTCGCCTTGGTTCCCCGGTAGCGGCGGGGGGAGGAGGCAGCAGACATCAGCCCTTAGTCCTACCCCCTCCCGGCCCCCCGCAGGCTCACTGGGGGAGCAGACTGGGATGGCGCACTGTGGGGCGGGGTGGCGGGGCGCGAGGATGTGGCCCTTTTGCAATTTTCGGAGGGGGCAATGCTCCCTTGTTACGTCTGGCTATCGAGCGGCCGAGGACGGCGGCGCGGGTTGCAGACGGATCCCGCGGGGTGGATAGGGTGCTTCCCGGCGGTAGGGGTAGGGTTCGGGGTCGGCCCGGGGCTTGGGGGCCGGGGTGGAGGAGGAGGAGGAGGTTGGTGGGCGCGGGGGTGGGGG
>NW_026267420.1:0-7600 GCF_000697945.3 Frankliniella occidentalis | reverse complement strand
CCCCACACCACCACCAGCTCCAGACTACCACCACCCCCGAGCGCCGCCACTACGCCGCCCCCGCCGTGCCGCCCCCGCACTCTTCTGTTTGATCGGGCAGAGTGGTTCCTGAAGACCGCCTGCGCGCCTCGCTTTACGCCTCGCCAATCGCCTCTCTACGCTGGGACGGTTTTCGGCCGGCTTATTATTGGGCTGGAAGTTGTCGAAAGTCACGCACAGCAAACTCAATTGTGCGAATATAAGCGCGCACTTGTAGGTGTGTGAATTTCCATCCGCACGACATTTATGAGCTCAAGGTTGGTCAGATGATTCCTAAGAATGTGTGCCATTGCATTACCACCCACATTTTTGGCCGCAGAGTGCGAATGGAAATTCGTACTCCCAAGAGTGTGCGAGGCGTTCATCATAAACACTTGCGGGTTTCCTGCGCATGCATGCCGCCCGGGCGAGACTAACGTCACTTGCCTCTACGCCGTAGGCTGGCGGAACAGAGGGAGAGATGGAGGGAGAGAGAGAGAAAAAGGAAGAGAGACTACATATGCGCGCCGGCGTTGTCACTGTACGGCATTGTCAAACTGCTATTGCCGCTCACGTGATTGTGATTGGCGCCTTTCACTGTACTTCTGCGTCCGCCCGTCCGTCCCATTCATGCGGGCGAGGAAGAGAGAGAGGGAGAGGGAGAGACGGACAGGGAGGAGGGAGAGGGATACGGAGTGATTCGGCGGTATTAGTGGCACACCCCGATAAGATAAACGCCTGTTTGCTCGCGCTCTGTCTGCCCCCCTCCTGGCTGGGCTCCGTCACACTCGCACGCGCTCGCTCACACTCACACACGCTCGCACGACACTCTCTCGTGTGCGTGTGTTCGTGCGCGTGGTATGGCGCCGCAAGCCGCCACCATGCGTTGTGTGTGTGTTACTCTGTGCAGCTGTCGCCTATTCGATACCTGTCCCCTCTGTGCATGTGCATGTCTGTGTGATAGGGAGAGTGAGTTTCTGAGAGCAAGCGAGAGAGTGAGGCTATACTGATGCGATCGAGTTGGAGCGAGACAGTCCAAAGGAGCCGAGGGGAAATGGTGTGGAGACATCCCTTCCCCCTCTTCCCCCCCCCCCCTCTCCCCCTTCCGACGACGGGCAGGCGGGGCGGCGGCGGCGGATCGGATGGGGTGCGCCGGATCGACCGGTCAGCCATTTGGCAGTGCATTTGAACTCTTAAATGGGGCGGGCCGGCCCGGTAATTGAATGGCTGCCTGCCGCCGCTACTGCTGCTCCCTCTGCTCCCTCTACTGCTGCTCCCTCTGCTCCCTCTACTGCAGCTCCCGCTGCTACCGCTACCGCTGCCGGGCGCGGCTCAGTCACTCTTCCTAATGAACTCTGGCGCGGCGCGCAGGAGTATGTTGTTGTCACGTTGGGCGGCGCGGCGCACAAGGGCCTTTGCTGCTGGTTGGTGCCGTTGCGAGGGCGATTCATCGCCCCGCTGGCGCTCCCCCCTGCGGCCCCTGCGGCGGCAGGTGTGATGGTGGAGGAGGAGGGGGGCCGCCAAAGTTTTGTCGTACAAGCGTGTCGCGTGGCTCACGGGGCGCGGTCACGCACGCGCACCTCCTATGGGCCTGAGGCCTGGGCCCACCTGCCACCGCCGCCACCGCCCCCTCCTGCATGTCCTTGCGGACGACTAATTTTTCATAGCGCCGTCGCGCGCCGTGTGTGTGTTCTTTTCGTATTCTGGGAAGGGCGGCGGCGAGCAGGGAAAGAGAGAGAGGGAGAGAGGGTGGTAGAGTAAGAAAGGAAGAGAGAGCGAGAGAGACTAAAGACACGGAGAGGTCGACACGCACGACGCGCGCGCACGCTGTGTAGGGGAGCGGGGGGCGGCGGTGCAAGTCCGTCCAGTGGGGCGCCACGGCGCCACGGGCGGGTGGCCGCGGCGGCGGCGTCCTCGCGGGGCCCTCTCCTCTGGCCCACGCGATTTGTTTGTCATGCCCCGGTATATGGCGCCCCCGGGGGCCCTCCCTGACACGCAACGCCCCGCCCTGCTGCCCGCCTCGCTTTGCACGTGCTGCGCCGTCGTGGCCCGTGGCGTCGTCGTCGGCGTCGTCGTTCCCCCCTCTAGGCTGGGCGTTGCACGACGCTGCACTGGGGCTGTGAGCGGGGCATCTCCATTACCGTGCAATATTGAACAGGGCGCCGCGGCGCTCTGCTGGGTGTATTAGGCGTCGCGACGCACCGCGGCGGCGCCGGTCGGCGCGCTGCATATTGCACGAGATCGAAGCATTACCTCTCGGCGCCACGCTACGCCGCGCCACCACGCCGCACGACAGCAAAATCAAGCCCCGGCTCTGGCGGCGGCGCGGTCGCGGCGGTGGTGCGGCATTAAAAGTGTATCGGTATGTAGGGCGGGGCACACATGGCGGGCAAGGGGCCGCGCTGGGCTGTGGGAGCGCCGGCCAGGGCCCGGGCGAGGCGCGTCGGGCCGTATCAGGGGACGGGGACGCGCGGGGGGGTTCCGTCGCCTTGCTCGACGCCCGTGTGTGTATGTGTGTGTGCGCCTGGTGTAATACACTGTGTGTGTGATGGGCCGGGCTGTGTCCTCGGCTAATCGCCTGCTGCCCCCTAACCCCCTCTGCCCCGCGCGGCCGCCCTGCCCTTTCCTGTCGGGCCGTTATCTCCCTCAGGGAGCTGATTATCGGCCGCCGCCGCGGAGTTTTTCGCACGCCACATATTTTGTTTTTCTTTTTTTGCGGCCGGCCTGTTGTTGTGCGGGAGGAGGTCACCAAAAGCGCGTCGGGTGGGCAACTTGCAAGCGGCGTCGCACACAAGAAACCATATCCTTCTTACAACAAAATTTTGACGTTGCCGAAACCACTGACATTATATTTGTAACACAATAAAAAATTTCGCTTAATCAACGATTTCTTTTCAATTTCACAAACATCTTTTTTTTAATTTGTCAAAAAATCCGTTTGACTGAATAAAATTTTTCGTCATCCTAACGGAAAAAGTTTCTTTGATTTTGATTTCTGCTATGAAATTTTTATTACAAGGTAAAGAAAAATGCTTTACGCCAAAGAACTGCTTTTCTGGGTGTGGGGTTACGCACGTGTCCCATATATTGCTTAACCCTTATATTAAAAAATTGAAAGACGAGAAACGCGAGAGCAGAGGGGTGTTGTTATTGAGGCAAAAGCCGTTGGTTTTCGATTGTTTCGACCTCCGAAATAACAAGTCTCTCTCTTTCTCTGGCCTGGCGCCGCGCGGCGGAGGCCGTGCGCTGTTCCGTTCCGTTCGGGCGGCCTCCTTGCGTAGGCTTTACACTGCAATCAGCCATCGTGGGTGTGCCGCGTGTGTGTTGCGCCCGGGCCGCCGCAGCGCAGCACCGGAGGAGCCAGCGCACCAGAGTCCGGGGCAGAGAGCAGCGCTCATGCTCAGGAGGAAAAGGAATTGATTGATCGCCTTGCGAGATGTGGACTGCAGGGGGCTGCATGGGTCGGTGATTGAATTTAACAGAGGACGCCGCGCGGAGAAACATCGTGCATGCCCTGCTGCTGCTGCCGCCGCTGCTTCCACTGTTGTTGCTGCTGCTGCTTCTACTGCCCGCCTGCCCAGGCGGTGTATGTCTTGTCCAATAAACTTTGTTTTGTTCGCGTCTACATACACACACGCACTGCACACATACGCGCACCTGCCTACGCTGGCTGCGCTGCGCCGGGTCTAGCCGCTTCTGAGAAGTGAGCGGCCCATTTGGTTCCGGCTGAGGAGTGCCCGTCGCGAAGCGCGAAGGAACGCGCGCGCGCGCGCGCGCTAGCGCTGCTGCGGCCCCCCTCTGCGCACACTAGAGAGAGAGAGCGAGAGAAAGAGAGGGGTAGAAAGGGAGGAGAGAGAAAAAGAGGCATGTTGTACAGAGAAGGAGAAAGAGAGAGAGAGGAGAGAGAGAGCTTGGGCCTCCGTGAGCGGCCCTCCTTGCGCATGCCCCTGTATGGGTTGCTGCTACCCCCTGACCTCCGGCCAGCAGTTCCACGCCGAGGAGGAGGAGGGCCTCCCACGACCAAGAAAGGTAATCTACTTTTACCCCGCGCGAGAGAGACTATCAGGTGTTGTGTTCTCCCCCCGTGACTTCCCCCCCTGGTCCCTCCTGGTACCGCGACAGCAGCTCGGAGCTGAGCGACGCAGGCGCTCGCTGAGGCGGCGGTTTTTGTACCTCGCCTTGCCTCGCGGTCCGACAGCCATCCTGTCAGGGAGATCAAGTTGCCGCCCTGACACCGCCGCCGCCGCCGCCCCCGTCAGCGCGCCCCCCGCGGCCCCGCCTTGCTCTGCCGCTGTTTACACCAAGGTTCCTCTACTATTACGGCCGCTGCTTGTTTGGCGCGGAGCTGCGGCGGCGCCCCGCCCCGCCTCCAACTTGCACACAACACCGTTCGGCTTGGCCGGCGCGGGGGCGGGGCAGCGCGGGGCGGGGCGGGGGGTGGTGGCCGTGGTGCCGCCCCCCGCCCCGAACCTTCCTGGAAATTGGAGCGGGCCGCGGCGCCGCGCCAGAGCCGCCCCGGGGGGACCACGTCATCGGCGGCGGCGCGGCGCAGAGTGACGGCAGCGACGCCGCCGAGACACGTCACCGACGCGAACAGCACCGTCGGCGTCGTCGGCGGCCTCGGTACTACACACCGCTGCTTCGGCCCCCTTCAATGCGCGCCCACCGGCAGGGCTGGGGGGCAACGGGGAGGCAGTGAGTGCAGGGCAGGACGGCGCGGGGGAGGGCGGCTGGCGCCGACTTTATAGCCCCCGATAACTTTGCCCCCACCCCCCCGCAGCCCCCCGCCGCCGTTCGCCGTTGCGCCCATGCGCACTCTGCGAGTGTGTGAGCGGTGCAGTACGGGAGGGCGGCCAGTGCGGCTCGCTCGGTAGTTAAAGCGGGGAGTCGTGGAATGGCTTCTCGGAACTGACGATATCCGCTCAAGCGTCGGCGTGTCGCCACCGCGCCTCGCCGCGCCCCGCCACGCCTCGACGCGTGCCTGTCCATCGACGTGGCGCGAAAGCGGACTCTACCAACCAGCAGCAGCAGCAGCAGCGGCGGCGGCTCGGGCGGGGCGAAGACCCGAATTTGATTGGGAGAAGTTTGCCAACTCGGACGTGACGCGCGCGCTTGCTGTTGCCATGTTGATTCGCTGCTGTGAGTGAGTGAGCAGGACGGGGGAGCGCGTGGACTTTTAGAGAGGGGGAGGAGGGGGGACTTTCGAGATGAAAGTCTCGGATAAAGAATGGCGTCGTCGTCGTCGTGCCGTGTGGCCGTGTTGGATGAGTTTAAGTTTGTAACAAACGCCGACACGACGCCGCTTCGCCGCTGATGCTGACGCAATGGAACCGGACATGCCGATTTGGCGGGCTCGCGCCCATTGCGGACCGGAGCCTCTCTTTTTACCCTCCCCGTCGTGCCCAAGGACGGTCCCGGGAACACCCGTGTTCCCGCGCGGGTCGAGGCACATCGACGTGCCCAATTGGCTGGTCATTCAATCCCGGACCCGGGGCAGCAGCAGCAGGCGGTGTGGCGGTCCCGCTCTGTCCGGTTGGTCGGTTCGGTGAGGCCCGAGTGTATTTCGGCGCTGAGGCGGCGGGCGGCGCGGGACGTGGAATGTCCTGTTGTTGTTGTTGTAGACGCCCCCCGGCCCCGATGCGCTCCGAGTCGGTCATCACTCAAACGTAAATGCTAATTCCCGAAACCTGTTGACGTCCTGGGCGCAAAGTCCCGCGCGCCTCCCGGGTAATACGGCCCGGCCCGGCCAGCAGAAGGCGGCGGCGCCGCCGCCTTTGGTCGAGTTTCGGGAATCGGGCGGCGCGGCCCGTCTTGTCTGCGTCGACGACGGCGGCGGCGGCGGCGGCGGCGGCCATGGCCACAGGGACGGAGCGACGTGCTTCCAGGAAAAGACATTCCTGGCTCTCGCTTTGGTCTGGCACCGCGCCGCCCGGACCCGCCAGAGGGCGCCACCCTCTTGCCCTCCCGGCGACCTCCTCTTTATGCCATGCTCATGCCGGCTCATGTCGAGGCGAGTTTTTCTTTATTTTGGCGACGTAGTTCTCGCTCGCACCCGGGACCCCTCCTTCAGCCCCTGATCCACGGCGTGCTGCCCCCCTTCACCGCCGCTGCGCCTTGCCTGATTTGGCTTGCGGGTCACAGCGTCGCCTCCTTCACCCCCTGCTTCCTGCCAGCGAGCAAGCGATCTGCCGATCACAGTCGGAGGGGAAAGGGGGCGAGGGAGGTCGGGAAGGGGGAACCACCGCTAAGTCGCGCGCAACGCCCGCCGAAATTGGGCTTCCGTTCTGTTCCGCTGCTGCCGCCACTGCCACTTGCGCCCGGTGCTGCCGCCGCCCCCTTTGTCCGCGGGTTTTGTGTCGCGAGCCGGTAGACGTTTAACTCATGTTGCGCCGGGTTCTCTGGCTATGCGGTGAGTGTATACGTGCTAGGGGTGGAAGGAGAACAAGGGTGGGCGGCACAACAACAGTAAAATAAAAAGCCGTTCATTTTGTTGTTTTTGTTTCGCGCCCTAATGGTCGCGGGGGCTGCTGCTGCTGGCTGCTCTGCTGCGGCCGCCGCTGCTCCGCCCCTGGCGCGGCGCCCATGTTGACGATGTGTATGCACCATGCACCACTAAATCACGCTTGTCGCTCATGAAGTGCACAGTGCCGCCCCGCTCCCGCCCCGCAGAGGGGGCGCGCCGCCGAGGCTGTTGCACTGTACCCGGTCCCCACCGCGACCCCGCTCTGCCGTATACCGCGTGCGGTCCGCGCGCCCCGCGCGGTATATAGTCCGTGCGCTGTGCTTTGTGGTGGCAGTTTGTGCTCTCCCCGCTCCGTTGCCTGTGTGTGTGCGCGCGCGCACGTGTGTGTGTGTATGTGTGTGTGTGTGATTTTGCGCGTGTGTGTGTTTGCACGGGCTAAATCGTATATGCCCTTCCCGCGCGCCGCCGGGCACGCGAGCGTTACACGTGCCGCTGTGCCGTGCGCGGGGCTCGGGCGCGGGACTTCCCTAGCCCGCGGCGCCCTTTTCCCCATTTTGAAAAGCAAACATTTTCATCCCTTCTGCGCTGCCGCCGGTGGTCGTGGTGGTGGTGCGGTGTTGGTTGGTGTGGGTTTTTGCGGGCCTGAAGCTGGCTGACTCTGCTGCTGCTGTCCCTTGCTGGATCGATTTATTTCCTCTGCCGATTCTCTCTTTCTCTCTCTCGCTCTCATTCATTTCCCGTCTCCTGGCGGTGTGCGCGCGAGGCGAGGCGTCTGCTGGTGAAGACCGTTGAGTCCCCTCTGGTGAAAACCGTTGAGTCCACTCTTTGGCTGGAGCTTTACTCGAGGGCTTTGCCGTCGCGCTGCGGGCGCCACCGCTGGCTGAAGGTGGACGCAGCTCTCTACTCTCCGACACGTCACCATCTCGCTGCCTCTGCTGCGCCCGCTCCACTTCTGGCTCCCCCTCTGGCTCCCCCGCCTCTAGCCCTTCCGCGGCGGCGTGCGTGGCCGCACGTAGCCAGCCACGCCCGCCCGCAGACCGGCGTCCCGTCCTCTGGTCCCGCCACGTCCCGCCACGCCCCGCCACGCCCCGCCACGCCCCGCCACGCCCCGCCACGCCC
>NW_026267419.1:262561-265843 GCF_000697945.3 Frankliniella occidentalis | reverse complement strand
GTTTGTATATTCTGCATCCGAGCAGTTTACATACGAAGAAATCATACTTAAATTACATAGTGTTAATATATAAGAGGTGAAAAATTCACATTTACATGACTTTCTGCAGAATCAAGAGGTAACAAGAACGCCCACAAAAATAGCGTTCCATCGAATAGGTTACCTGAGGTTAGGTTAGGTACGATCTCACTGTTTAGTTTTCGTGTCGAAAGTACTCACATACTTCTGTTCATTTAAGACTTTACTCCACATTATTATTTTTTTAAAAAAAACTATTGCAGTAGTGCCATGGATGTTCGCCAAGAGAAAAGAGTCAGAGGTGTCATGGTGTTTGACATCACAGAGGAAGAGTACCTTAACCCTGGCAAGCTCCTTGACAGCGTACAGCACCTTGTTGAAAAGGAAGGAGCATTTATTGTAAGAATAAAGCTTCTTATGCCATTTACTTTCTGCAAATTTCATCTTCAAATATCCTCTCACTATTATTATTATGTTATTCAGGGAAGGCTCACTACATAGACAGCCGATGATGGCAAGAGCAATATGGAGCAAGTGAAGGTGGCGCTGGGAGAAGATGTTAGCCTGGACCTATTTGACTGGCTGAAAAGGCCGACTGTCATAGAGAAAGCTGTTTTTTACATTGACCCTCTTCATGGCACCACTGTGACTGAAAAGGAAAGATTAAAACTTGCCAGGCTGCAGAGAACTGCGCAGAAGGAAATTCTTCATTCGAACTCTCAGGATGTTCAAGGAACCTCTCTGTGAGTACTGATTCATGCCTCCAAAAATGTAAACTTTACTTAACGATTTACAGGTATTCTGTAACGTACAAAATTTTCTTGAATTTCACTCAACTCACTAACGGATTTCATGCGTTGTTACAGGGATGAGGCAGAAGATATTGATGTCTTTCTAGATAAGTTGTTGATTAGGCTAGAAGACAAAAGCTCTGCCATAATGTACATTCAAAATGTGAGTCTTCCGGCCTCACTTGGGACCACCAAAGGTGTGTCAATGGCTGCAATGGATCACAATCTTCAGTCCCTTAACGGTGGCTCGGTGATCAATGGCATCAATTCACCTAGTGTGTATATTGGGTTTGAAAATTCGACGTTTAACTGCCATATAGAAGACCTCTCGTTCTGCGCAATTAATAGGCACATTTATGGTGAAGCCAAGGTCCGGTTACGCCGAATTGTCATGTTTCGTACATAATACTTGTTAATCCTGAGCAGGGACTGCGGAACTACACGGTAGCCCATGCATAGGCCAGCGCTCAAATTTGTGTCTGTTTTTATTAATGCTCATCTCAATTGATAATGCTTTCACTTTCAATATATTTCTACAGGTTCTTCATACCACCAAGATTCTTCAATGCTTTTCTGCAGTTCACGACAACTCTCCCAATCGCGTCGATGGTCAAGAACCTGAAGTGTTTCATACAGCACAAGCAGCTGTGGTTGGATTACCGCATGGTAATTCAAGCTGGTATTCCTGTTTTCATTGTGAGTTTCAGTGTAATTGCAGTTAAAACATTTTCTTATGAAACTGAATGCTGTACAAGACTTAATAGTATAAAATTCATGTGTGATTTGGGTCGTGTAATGTTCAACATTTTTTTAAACAGATTGTCCAAAAACCTGGAGATATCGTTTACCTACTTCCGAACACAATTCACTGGGGCGCAAACGCAGGTTTGAATTTAAATGAAGCTATGAACTTTGTGTCTAAGTCCTGGGTGCTGCCTGGAATGCTGGCCAGCCAGAGATGTAAATGTCACCCGTGAGTACCTATTCTTAATTTTAAGTTGATAACAACATTCATGTTATATGTGCCTATATATTGTCAGAGCAAAGAAATGATTTATCACTTCTTTTTAGAGCAATGAATTCCTTCTTTGACATCAAATCCACCCTGGTGCAGCTAGGGGCAGACCAGGAACACATTAGTGCCTGGAGAATAGGAAATACACAAGGCATATCTGTTCATCTGCGTTCAATAGCCCCTCTGCTTCATCCCGACCTGTGTGCAGCAGGGTCAGATTATGAAGCATCCGTTCCGGAGGCCAGTGTGGCACCGGTTTACAAAGAAACCATAAAAACCAAGAATGGTTACCAGTGCCCCTCTGGACCTTGCAGCCACACTAAAGCCTATCGTGGTGAAGGTGCCAAAACTTCACTAATTAACCACATCAGAGCTGTCCACAAAAGTGATGAAGTGAAGCTGTCTGCCTTGGTGGAGGCTGGTTTCAGAAAAAGGTCATCAGATTCTGGCACCCATTTTGAGTGTCGGTATTGCAGTGCCAGACTCTCAGGATCAAAGAAGAGAAGGGAAAGCCATGAAGGAAGCTGTGGTCAGAAGCAGGTCAAGAAAATGATGAAGTAGTTCTCATTACGTCAATTCACAGGGATATAAACCTGCATTTGATTATTTATTTTGTTATTTGATGATAAAACCTTTATAACTTTGTAGTGTCGTGATGTTTTTGATGAAAGGCATAAGAAGTTCTGGATTAAAAGTTATCCCCACGTATGTTCATTGCAAATATTGTTTTGCAAAAATAACATTATTGTAACATGGTATACCTATGTTGAGTGTTGTTAGAATCAGAATAGACATTGGAAAGTCTGCGAAAAAATTCCTGCAAGAAAGAGAATTGAGATTTTGCACCCTTGAGTATATAGTATTGACCTTCAATGAAAGATCCGTTCTTTCTTTCAACACCCTAGATACACCTTAATTTTTTTTTAAATTTATTTACACATGTTTCATGTGACTGAAAATACAGTTTAAACTACAATCTAAATACCTCTGACAAGCAATGTAGGACAGTGTGTACCAGTTGTTTCTTTATTTCATTACTAGCATTCCACAATTTAAAAGTAAAAACAGAATTTCATTCTGGGGTTTGGCTGCCTCAGAGACAAAACAACAATTCGATACCTACAACGCAAAGACACGTACTTCTACGACCCGAGAGAAGACTGACGTAGTTCCGAGCACCGATTGCAAACACAAGTAGTTCTGAGGCCTTCAGCAAGACTCACGTACTTCTTGGTTAAAAAGATAGGAACTACGTGAGTCTTGCCGAAGGCCTCAGAACTACGTGTGTTTAAAAGCGGTGCTCGGAACTACGTCAGTCTTCTCTTGGGGCGTAGAAGTACGTGTCTTTGCGTTGTAGGTATCGAATTTAGGTTCCCAGCCTAGAAACAATAGTTATGGATTAAATTAGAAAATTCTGGGCTTCAGACATTTAGGACTGCATGTGTCAACTCCTGGGAA
>NW_026267419.1:259889-260874 GCF_000697945.3 Frankliniella occidentalis | reverse complement strand
CGGATGGCCCGTACCACCTGAATGACCCAACTGTTCTGTTACAGAAGCAGTCTGTATGCTTCCGAGTCATAATTTTCTGTGGTCGTCTGTGGTTTCTCCACAGAATTTCTAACAGTGCCCCCGGCCGTCACACACATACATCTTCACATGACGACAAAAGTTGCTGACGTCACAAGGCGAAAACAGGGGTTCTGGACCTCATGGTGTGGGTGTGGTGGTGGTGGTCTTCAAGCGTTGCGCCCTCATGGCTGCAGGGTGAAAAGGGTGGCGCCTAGCCACTCATGGCGGAACTCGGCGTCCCGGACTGACGGCCCTGTGATAAATTAGGCTGTAGCGACATGCTCGAAATCACAGACCTTTTCATTGACACACCACTCACATACACTTTTCGGGCTGAACTTGGTTGGACACACATGATGAACGGCGAGGGCAAATCACTGAAACTGCAGAACTAACTCAGAGCGACACCCACCGGCTGGCGATTCCACGCAGACTGAGGCTTGCGGCGCTGGCCGGCTCGCTCGCTCGCTGGGCGAGGGGAGGCGGGGTGGGGAGTCTTCGCTTGGGTCAGCGCCGGCTGCCTCCGGCGTCGTCTGCCGGCGGAGGGGGCACCCGGCCGCGCTCAGTGGCGGGCGGGGTATGGTGGGTTGCCTATCGCACAGGCGGAAAAGCACACGGGGCCCCTGCACCCGTGACACTATGTTCTTAATAATAAAGTGGTACATGACCCTATTTGAGGCTTTCAATGGTCAAGATGCTATTGTGGGCCTAGTTGAGGCAGCATTCATATTTGATTTAGAGTATCCAGAAGAACTCCCATTTACCTTTCAGTTTACAGAGAGGTAAAATAAGATTAGATCACTATTGTAAACTTGTTTTAGATCAGATTTAACAGTTTGGTTTTTATAGCTGTAATAGAATGGTCTCTTTCAGTTAAAAGTAGTATGAACTTAGTTGTAGTCCCACTGCATGCAATTGATTAGTT
>NW_026267419.1:250907-256168 GCF_000697945.3 Frankliniella occidentalis | reverse complement strand
AATTTAGGTTCCCAGCCTAGAAACAATAGTTATGGATTAAATTAGAAAATTCTGGGCTTCAGACATTTAGGACTGCATGTGTCAACTCCTGGGAAGGTTCTTTTTTGTAACTCTCATGTAAACGATTAAAAAATTTTAAGAGCAAAAATGTTTCCATGTTTTTAAAAAATGTCTCCCCCATTTACCATTTTATGTCAACTTGTCAATTTATACCATACACGGCTGGGCTACTGGATGTGGCTTACAATTGTGTTTAAAATGAGCTGCCACACTCGTTTATAAAGAAAGTATCACTACTTCCGTGTCCCAGTACATCAAAAGTACATGTCATGGAGCCGCAGTGTTGCCACGAGCAAAGTAGGATTTCCTACATGAGGTGATTGTGATCAGACCTGATGACCAATCTCCACAATTCCAAGGGCAAAATACACAGGGGACACTGCCCTTACTATCAATACCACAACATCCCCTCAACTCACTGACAGAGATGTAAGAGTGGTGGAAGTAGCCCAGTCTAATGTTAAATGGGTCAACTTAGTAGCTTTTTGACTTTTGAAGACTATTAATATTATTTCTAAGCTTTGCAACTTTGCACAGATTTAAGTTAAGGTGTAAACTCCCCTCTTTCCAAGTTTTATCTCTCCGTCTCATCTCAAAGTGATTTAAAAAAAAAAATTCTGACAGCAGAGGTGTTAAATCTCTTTTCGTCAACTTATTCAGCCGCACAAAAGATTGTTGTGCTACTGAATATGACAAACAATTTTCTTTAAAATGAGCTGCCACACTCATTTATAGAGAAACTATCACTTCTTTTCAGTACGAGTACTTTAAAACTACAAGTCAGTCTGACGCAGAGCAGCGACAAGCAATGTAGGATTTCCTACATGTGGTGATTGCGAGCAGACCAGTTGCCTAATCTCCACCATTCCAAGGTCAAAATACTCAAGGGACACTGCCCTTTCTTCCCATACTACAACATCCCCGTAACTCACTGAAAGAAATGAAAGAGTGGTGGAAGTAGCCCAGCCTACTGTCAAATGGTTCAACGTAGGACTTTTTTGACCTTTGAAGACTCTTAATATTAACACCAAGCTTTGCAACTTTGCACAGATTTGAGTATCCTTCCAGAATTGTTCCTAACAAAGTAGCTCATTGACGGTATCAGGATTAGATCTGAAGGCTGTAAGTTTATCCTCTTGATTATATACAATTTTAATATCCACAAAATCAAGAATTGATCTTCACTTTTTTTTCTTTCTGACAGGTGTGCTTT
This sequence comes from Frankliniella occidentalis, assembly GCF_000697945.3. Classification (NCBI taxonomy): domain Eukaryota; kingdom Metazoa; phylum Arthropoda; class Insecta; order Thysanoptera; family Thripidae; genus Frankliniella; species Frankliniella occidentalis. Next base: position 254,895 of record NW_026267419.1, on the reverse strand, counting down.
CGGGAAAAACATTTTAAACAGTGAAATCCCTATGGAGCACTGATGAACTGGACTTTATGCTGAGCAGTGATCCCTTTTTTATACCGTCAGTTAAATAACCTGTTTACTCCAGACATATGTTGTACTGTACATACCACTCTGATGTTAGTCTAAGAGATGGGTAGTGTTCAAGTTGTTTCTGACTATGGGATTTGGTGATGGATTCAATGCTGCACCCACTTACATAACACGGACACAAGGAATTACTTATGCAACAGGAAAACTCTGGTGATGAAAAAATTTAATTAAAAAGGAATTACAAAAATTAAAGAGACATTTTGATTGAACCGTACAGTAGGTTAAAAAGAGTATAAGTATTTTTGGTCACAGAAAATAAAACAGCGACACAGGTTCATGGCTTCTTGACGCTCTTGATTCTGACTGGGTTTGTCTGCGTGGCCACATCCTTGACAGATGGATATTGAGTTCCTCTCGACGTGGTACCATCTTTGGGACCACGAGTAACGTCGCCGGCGTTAGGGTTCGGCTGGGTCCTGCTGAACCATTAACAAGTATCAGTGTGAGGTTGGTGCAAGTTAGACTAAGTCTCTTATAAGATGTTCGGAAGTGTAGGTTACAGGAGAGTGATTAGTTCTTCAATGAGATCAAGAATAACACGTCATGTACACTGACATACTAAAAGATTGCGGGCCAAAGCATATGAAACTTATGGGGAAAAATAAAGGGGAATACCCCTGAACAGAGATTTCTTTCTGATGACACCACAGACATGAATGAGATGTAAGCTGTACTTAGTTTTTACCTTCCCCAGTTGTCCTCCTTCACATTCGGCATGATTTCATGCCTTTGAGTGCTCGCAAATTAATTAATTATAACTTAAGCAGATTTAACTTCTTTCTGCAGTGTCGAGTCTAGCTGCTACAAGTACCACCAATGGACGAGTTGAGCTAACTACAAAAAATTAAAAAAATCAGGAGAAGGAATGTGTCCCGATCATGGCACCGTATGAGAAGAAAAACGGCCAGAAACATGACAACACCGTCTGCTTAGCAAACGGTTGTTACCTAACCTAAACCTAAAGTTATGGTGTATAAAAAGGTTTCAATGTCAGTTACTTAATCACGGGATGGAAACGTTTCTGTGAAATGTGCAGTCAAACTCCAAAACTTATACGAAGAGAAGAATTTGGACAATCACGGTAGAAATTTGCTCCCATACAGTAAGTATGCCAGTATTTACTGGAACTAATATTTTTCCCCAGTTCAGTAGAATTTTCTGGACTGATATATACTTTCAAAAGTTTAATTTTAAACATTTTAGATTTTCACATCAATTAGCATTTTGTTAAATCAAAGTTTCATGTTGAAATATGAGACGCAACCTTGATGTTCTGTAAAGTGGTCTCAAATAGTGTTACCTTATGAGGACCCAAAGCAGACATCACTACGTCAAAGATTTCTTATTTTCAGACTCCAAAACTTATATCAAGAGAAGAATTTAGACAATCACGGTACAAATTTGCTTCCATACAGCAAGAATGCCAGTATTAGCTTCAACTAATACTTTTCCCCGGTTTAGTAGAATATTCTGGAGTGATATAGACGGCCATCTGTAGGCTTCTTTCATTCATAAGATTATATGGATTACAGTGGTGTGACAAATCCTCACCCATTTGCACAGCTTAAGAAAATCAAGTCCTCACAAATTTACTTCAAAGTTATTTTTTTTTTGCAAGATGGAATCTTTTTTTTTTTTTTTTTTGAAGTGGTCTGCACCATTTTATTGTTGGAAGAAGGACATTTTAATCTAGTTTGCCTATATATCATCATGTGTGATGTAAGTTGTAGTGTTTCTATTTAGTAGTCTGTAAAAGATTTAATGTCATCTCTCCTTACCCATAAAACGACGCGTCCTAACAACAATGTTCTATCTGCAGCGTGCGGATTACACAATGTTCTATCTGCAGAGTGCGGATTACACAATGTTCTATCTGCAGCGTGCGGATTACACAATGTTCTATCTGCAGAGTGCGGATTACACAATGTTCTATCTGCAGAGTGCGGATTACACAATGTTCTATCTGCAGAGTGCGGATTACACAATGTTCTATCTGCAAAACGAGATTAGGCGCAGCCTTTCACCTTTGTGTGGTTTGCAAGTAACTGTAAGACATTAAGGCCAATCTGAGCACACGGGAAGAATCGTAAAGGTGCAATGTTTAATTATTGACGGCAAACACTGAAGTAGAACGAGCGGTTACGGAGTAATGAGCATTCCTTTCGAGGTGTCCCGAAACCCGCGTTTTGCAGATAGAACATTGTGTAATCCGTACGCTGCAGATAGAACATTGTGTAATCCGCACTCTGCAGATAGAACATTGTGTAATCCGCACTCTGCAGATAGAACATTGTGTAATCCGCACGCTGCAGATAGAACATTGTTGTTAGGACGCGTCGAAAAGGTCCATTCTGACATGAATCATTTTAAATTCAAATTTCAGCTTTCCAGCTGTTGTGTTGTGTAAACTTGATCATGTCTGTGTTATTCATTGTCTAAGTTCATGAAATCTGCCTGATTTCGCACTCTGCATTCCATTGATTTGATGTAGCACCAATATTCATTTGTCCAGGTGTGATTTTACACCTTCAAATCTAGGAAGTTCTCAGAGATTCTACTACTCTTCTGTAATCAAATTTAAAGAGCAATAATGAGTCTGGATGCCTTTTTATTGACTTCTTTAACTCAGAATATCACAAGGAACCGAATGGTGTCATTAGTTTTCATTAACTGAAGTTATTTCAGAAAATGTTCACTAAAAAAAAAAAATTTCAAATGTATTCTGGTGGAAATATCAAATCCTTCATTTAAATCTCTCACACTGCATTTTGGTGTCAAAAGAAGGGCATTCTTATCTAGTTTCTTGATCTGCATTAATATCTGCACTTTGTTTGACCTTTCTCTGTTCAAAGACCAAAGTATAAGTCATGATTGCAACTCTCGAGGCCTCAGAAGAGACAATCCAAAATGACTCGTCTAAAAATGAAATTATTTTCCTATAAATCAGATTGGTGGCTCTATCTCATCATCATATTGTTCTCAACCACCTGGATACAGTGGGCCTGCATGAAATAACCGTACTTTGTACATCGGGCACATCTCTGATGACCAACTTGTGATTCCTAGTCTGTGAAATCATATTTTGCTGATGGCTCTAAATCTTCACCTCTCCTTCCCCATTGTTCAATTTAGTCTTAAAATGACCATTCTCATCTAGTTTCCAAAAATGTAATTGGATTTGATATGGGACAAATGGTTCTGTGTCCAGGTGTGGTTTTACACCTGCAAATCTGGGGAATTCTGAAGGATCCTACTACTCTTCTATAATAAAATTTAAAGAGCCCCTATGACACTGGATGCCCTTTTATTGACTTCTTTAACTCAGAATATCACAAGGAACTGAATAGTATGGTAAAGTGGCGTAACTTGACTTACGACATCTGATACTGCAAAGTTTCTCAAGCCAAGTGGCGTAAGTGGACTTGCGACCTTTTGGCTTTAAAATGAACATCTAATTTGGAGTTACGACATATTTCACCACTATCTACCTCCCAAACTATGCCTCTGACATGTTTTTTGATAAAAAGTAAATTGTAGAGCTAGACCGGCTGAATACGAATACGTTAAAAAGTCACTTTGTGACATAAGTGGACTTACGACAGTCTTCCCATTTGCCACAGAAATGTCATCCATGTGGTCCGCTTAACCAGCATTACCACAAAAGGTATGGAAATGGGGGTCAAAGTAGGTATTTTTAGCCCGCCCTTCTGCTTTGAAAAAGCTATCCAGCGGGCTTATGCAAACGACCTCGTGTCTGTGTGTCTGTGTGTCTGTTCCATTAGAAGGAGATGTGCTAGAGACTTCAAATTTTCAGGGTATCTTAAGGTTCACTCCTAGAAAACGAAACGGCTACGGCAAATCCTGGCAACCA
>NW_026267419.1:245832-249059 GCF_000697945.3 Frankliniella occidentalis | reverse complement strand
GTTACGCGAGACGTGGTCTGGCGTACATATAGCTAGTCCTATCTGTCAGCTTGATAATTTACTACAGTAGTTGTTACATTACAGTGCCTCAGAACTGCAGCAGGAAATTAGTCAATTATCGGTTTCTTGCTAATCACCTGCAACACGATGCCCCGTTATCCAAGGAAGCCTCGAGGAAGGAGAAAAGGCTACAGAAAACAGATAGGGTAATTACGCAAGGGTCAGAGGCCGTACAGGTAATTTCTATTCATCTAGAGGTTTATGGCTTTCCAACTCACAATTTACTATTTTCACGGTTCTGTGAAGGTAAACTTGAGTATATATTCGGATCTGATTTTTATAATGATTATTTAGAACTACACAGGAAAATTGTGGAGAAGTGCAAATGGAGCAGGTCGAGAATATTCTCCCACTGGAGACAGATGATGAAATGCAGGAACCACAGTTCCCTGTATGAAGATAACCTACCTAGCTAATACAATGAGTTTATTGAATTTTCTGTACAAATGCCTAAACGAAAATGGTTATGGCTACCTTAAATTAGCCTGTTGGAACTCTTATTTGTCTCTCGATAATAATAGATAACATGTCCATTGTGTTTTAATCATAGATATTTTTGCTTTCAGTATTTCTGTGGATTTGATGAAATAAGCTCAAGGAGACCAGAGTACTCTCCTTGTTTGATGGCCTCAGTGTTGGCCGTTTCTCTCTTAAACAACTGAAAATAGCTGTTGGAGCGTATTTTTCCTCCGAGGTTGATGAAAATGCTCTCAAACTATCCAAATATAATTTAGGTGATGAGGTTCAGCAAATAGGATGTGTCACGAAAGTAACATCAGATGTTTTGAGGTCACTCGGAGGAATTGACCTATTATTAGCTGCGCCACCTTGTCAAGACTTCAGTTCAGCAAACCCTGATCGTAAAGGTTTTGCAGGTATATGGTTTGCAAATATATGAAACATTATTTCTAAATGGCAGTCATATACAGTTCTGTGTGCCTCTTGTTATTCTGAAGGTAAAAATGGTAGGGGAGAGTGGGGCACCTGGAGACATTTCGCCTATTTTCACCCACTACTCAGTGGATTTTTAAGTTAGGATCGCGTTTGAGAGACGAGGTGAAAGCCCTAACTTAGAAGTAACTGGATCAGTTTTGTTTGTTGGAAAATTTTGAACGGTTTAGGTATGGTGGTGTGTTGAGTGCAGGATGCACTATGTCTCCAGGTGCCCCACCCCTGGGGCACCTGGAGACAGCCGTGGGGCACTTGGAGACAGCCATCAAATTTGACTCTAGCAACTAAAAATAGTGCAGTTTATTGCCAAAATAGCATGTTCCACCCCCTCCCCTTCCTCCCCATAACACTAAAAGAATGGCCCAGTTCTGCCTTGGTAATTACAAGTAACATTTTGTTAGGTATGCTACTCACAGTTAAGTCAACATAAAATAAAAGTAAAAATATCACCTGATAATAGTTTTAGCACATTTAAATATAACATCTTGTTACATACTTAAATTAAAGTCAACATAAAATTTCAAAATTTCTATTCTCAATGAGAGGCCTCCCTTTTCTGCTTATATGGCTGCCTTTATGTTGCCCTCTCCAAATTTACCCCTGTCTGTCTTAGGTTTGTAGTTGCGGACCATTTCTGTAAACATTTTTTGGCATTAGTTTTTGATAATCACGTGATTTTAAAAACATTTGGACATAAATTAAGGTGTCTCCAGGTGCCCCACAAAAATTGTTTCTACGTGCCCCACGAGACACATCGACGTTATGACGCTGCTCATCACAACCCTTGTGATCTGACTCAACATGTTTTTGAGCCATTTGAAAGCTCACAAATCACAGAATCTGTTGATATTTTCATCTAATTTTTATGACAATTCTTACTGACCAATATGAAGCTTTGAAGAAAAAATCAAATTTTTACTTTTACGTGTTTTGGGTAGACATAAAGTTTGACAGCCAAGTACTCCACAACCGCTTCGATGACAACCACCGTCCTTTCTGAAAGTGGTTTACGGACCGTTTCCCATCTTCCTGTCAGGACGCGATGGCGCGAAAATTCAAACATTTCCAGATATCGCGACTGTCTCCAGGTGCCCCTGTCTCCAGGTGCCCCACCCTAAATTATTCCTAGAATTTTTTAGAATCTTTAGAGAACTTATGGCTATATCCAGGGACAGGAACACCAAATTGTACTTCTTATGTGAGAATGTTCAATCCATGGAGCACCGTATTTGCGATGAGATAACCAAGTAGGTGCATAAACATTAACTAGTTAAGGTAAGCATTCGGATATCATAACTAACGCTCTTTCTTGATTATGCTAGAATTATTGGAGTGAAGCCCAGCATTCACAATGCAAACAAATTTGGGTACATGAAGCGGCCTCGTATTTTTTGGGGAAATTTGCCTGTGTTTGGTGAAGCAGAGACACCAATAGGTACAGCAAAAGTCGGTCATGTGCAAGAAATCTTGTCATATGGGAGGAAGGCAAATGTCTCCATACTGCCCAAATTGACAACTACCTATCATTCCCAAGTAACAGGTATACAACAACATATTATTTATATTTTAAAAGAATTTTAACTGTTAGTGTGTTTTTTCATAATTTCAGGAAAAGGATGTTCTAAAAAGTTACCTGTGATTGAAGATGGTATTGAAAAACCACTGCTTACTGTTGAGATGGAGAAGGCCTTCCAAAATCGTTTACTGATGGGGCAGATCTTGGAAAAGTTGCTAGGAGGGAATTGTTGGGAAGGGCTTGGTGTGCTAACACTATAAGTGAGTTATTACAACCATTAGCAGAAATCTTCAAAACCTGTTAATGAATCAATTTGGGAAGGGACGGGTGAGCTAATTGTGTATGTTCTTTGTATAAGTGTGATGAAGATAAAGTCTGCAAATTCTAGTACCTAAACTATTGTTCTTTGTAGTCAAATCCTTTTTTTTTTTTTTGTAAACAGAGTAAAAATTAAATGTTTAAATTTGAGAAGCAATATTGATATTCTCAAAAGTAGTATTTTCCTTGTTCCTACTCTAGGGTCAGAGCATATTAAACTGACTTTATTTCAAAACAAATTGCAAATTATTGAGTCTCTGTCTCAATCCCAACACTTACAGCTGATTTTTCAAAATAGCCAAACTAATTCTGACAGAAAAGAAATTTTGCAATTAGTTTCTCATTTATTACTGAAAGTTCACATTTTAGTGGTTGTACATTA